>NC_135787.1:56625000-56845000 GCF_051106095.1 Pogona vitticeps | reverse complement strand
AGATTTAAAAAAAAAGACTAGGTGTAATGTCTGACTTCATATTTTACAGAACACATAGCAAGAGCTTTAGGGAGTCCAAAGTAGAAATCTCCAACTGTCAGTAACTCAGAACATACTATAAAGCTAAAAAAAATCTCTTTATTAGATAAAGTGAGGGTCAGTTTGTTCATTCTGTAAAATCAGATGCCGCATTCAATGGGAATCTGTTTGATCAGACAGTCTTTCTCAACCCAACCTACCTCACCGATGCATTTTGAACACTGGAAAAATACTTCTTGGAGGAAATAGAATCTGTTTTTGTACTATTTAACCATGAAGAATCTGGTAGTCAGAAGGAAAAAATAAATCAGCATACCAGATAAATCAAAGAAAGCTAGGACTGGACTGTCACTATGCTAAGACCATCACTACAGGCATAGAGTACTGTGGGTAGCAAATGTGTGTCTCCCTCTTTCCATCATTCATCGCCCTGCTTGATCTCCCAGGAGGAAGGCATCCAGTCACTCTTCAACATAAGTAGAGCTGCCACAATATGCTTTGCCAAACAGCCAGAGAGGGAAGAGGCAGATGGTGGCCCTTGTTAGAATTTGCTATCCCCCTTCCCCACTTTTCCTTTTTTTGGCCCAGCTCTTGAGAGGCCTCTTACAGTCAAGGCACATGGAGGAATGTCCAGAAAAATCATGTGTGCTGCAGTGTTGGGCAGTTTCTCTGGAGTTCCCCAGCCCACCCTGGGTGTGCTGCAAGACAGTCGAGCAAAAGTCAGTTCTAACAAAGAGCCTCTTGCCATGCTGCCCCCTATCCCTTCCATAGAAGGAAGTGTTTAGAGATGCTGCTGCCTGCCACAGAAGTGCTTTTCTTCCCTGGGCCAAGCAGAATTGGCAGCAGCACATAGTTTCCCACCTGAAGTGGTGAGAAAATTGGGGTCATCCCTTGAGGAGATATTCCTTTTCTGGCAAGAGTATATAGTTCTAGCTATCTCCCAGAGACAAAATGATGCATTCTTGTCTATTCTGCTGTCTATGCTATGTTGCACTGTTTATCAGAATTATTAATTGTAGTAGACAGAATTATTGAGTGAGAGATATTAAAACCTACCAAGTGGGTTTAACTTTGGGTTATCTTAAAAAATTGTTGAATAAGTTCTGTTTATTCACTATTTTACATTCTAATCTACCTCAAAAGGTTGTTGTGAGGAACATTGGATGAAACACTGAAGCTAACTTTCTTGGTTCTGTTTTCTTGTTTTACATGAACAGTAATCTCATATCCCCATAAATAGCACAAGGAAGATTTAAATGTAATTTAAATCCTAAATTCTAACTTTGTTCTGTTCATTAGAAAGTGAATCTCACTGAGTTTATTAGAATTTAATTTCTAACTGAACAATCATAAAATTGCAGCCTTTGAAGCATGGAATAAAATGTTATAGTTTACTGATGTTTGCACAAAGCTAGTTTTGTGGTACTGTTTCTATGCTCACAGCCCAGTTGGCAGTTTGTTTGGATGAGTCACATGTTTTCTTTCTTGAATATTTATTTCGAGATAATGCTAAAGACACACATACAAAAAAATAAAAATAGAGATCACTCAGCCAGAAGACTTATTCTGTAATGCAGTTGCCGTATATTAAAAAATATCAGATTTAAATGTAGATCAGCATTCTGATATGCAGCAATTATTTTATTGTGCAAAATTATTTTATTGTGTAAAATAATTGTTTTAATATTTTTTAAAAAACAGACATATGCAAGTAAAGAGTTGGAAGAGCAGTTGCGGTCTGTATCCAGTGTGGATGAACTCATGACAGTACTTTATCCAGAATACTGGAAAATGTTCAAATGTCAGTTGAGGAGAGGGAGCTGGCAACACAGTAGGGAACGGCCCAGCTTCGATGCAAGATCAGAGGATTCAAATCCAATAAAATTTGCTGCCGCACATTACAGTGCAGAGATTTTGAAAAGTAAGTATTGGAAATTAAATTTGTACCACATACCATAAATCAAAATGCAAGAATGTCAATTTTTTTGTACATGTGGTAAAAGTATAAGCACTGGGGGGAGAAATACTGAGATGCATGATTTATTACACTCAGAATTTTAGACCTCCCTAATAACAAGAGATTTATAGTTTATAGTTTCTGAGCTATATGTAAAACTTACCAGGACAAATCAAGGTGTATTGATGCAGCATATCTGTATGCCTGGTTGTTCAGGTCAAGCATAATCTTCTGCAAGATCAAGATGAATAAAACTAGGCAGCAGCCAGTGGGGCAGGGAGGTTCTGAGTTAAGAAGAATCACATGGAATCTAAAGAAAGGATAGGTTAATTTCTGGTGGAAGCTGTGCCAGTTCCTCTCTCAAGCTGCTTAGAACAAAGAGCTAGGGATGGGTAGGTGCTAATATCAAATAAACCAGTCATCATCCTTGATATGTGGGAGGCATTTCATTAATGTGATTTCATCCAGGTCCAGAGTGGAACAAATTGGTTGTGGGTCCCCCAGTGAGTGCAGGAGAAGGATATAGTATCTCTGTTCACTTGGTTGTGGGCTTAGACTTGTGGAAAGTAACAGACAAGAAATGTTTGACCAGAAATAGGTCAGAATCTAAATCACTTTTAGTTACAAGCACATATGGACTCTGCAGTTCAGCAGAGCACCATCTGGAAAAAATCCACAATTCAAGCCCAAGAGATGCTATACAGTGCCCACCCGCAACCTCTAGTCAAGGGGGTGGGGAGAACAGAGACATAATATATGCTTTCCTATTTAGTTCTCTTTTGACCATGATATAGTCAATAGACTGGAAAATGTTCTCTAGGGAAATTTTTCTTCAGTGAATTTAGTCTTGGCTTTAGTGAAGATGCATTTTTCCTTTTGCTTTTATTAGATCATAATTATTTTTGCATTTTTGTTTGAAGGAATTGCCCTTGTATTTCCTAAGGCTGCTGGTCTCTCACAAAAAGTACTGAGACTGTGGGAGTAGATTGCTGCCTCTGACATCAGTGACCTAATGTATATCTATCTACTGTGTTTGGGAGACTGCAATTATTGCAGTCTAATCAGTTTCCGTAGCAGCACTAAATTAATTTATTTTAACTTCATTTTCAATATTTTAGTAAGGAGGCTCATAAGAATCATTCTTCTCATTTCCTGCAGAAATTAATAGCCATCACGATTTCCTTCATAAAGCCAACTGCCTTCTTCTTGGTTTCAACACATCCATTAGCCATACTAACACTCTTTCACCCAAGTGCTACAAACTTTTCCCAGGACTTGTAAGTTAAACAGGCCCTGTCTTCCAGAAACCTTCAGGACCAAGACTGAAAAAGAAAAAGGATTAAGACCTGAGAAACGATTGCTTGTTTTCAACCAGAAAAACAGTGTCTGATCCATGACCCAATGAGGAAAAAAAATAATGTTGATGCTGTCACATAGGTCTCAGCAGCTTGTCTCAACATGAGCAAGAATTGCATCATTTCCAAGTTTGGCGGTGCTGAAATCCATATAACCATGCCAATCGCTGTATTAAGATTAGCATATATTGGGCCTGTCTCTAAACTTTCCAAATACTGCTTCAGTATTGTTTACAACCCTTTGAGCAGTTTTACACCTGCATGGATCTGAAGTGGGGAACATCAGAGCACAAAGTGTGTTGGCGTGTCATTTCTTTTCTCTTTCTGCCACACATTTTCTGCTTTTCCTGACATTCCTTTTTCTCTCGCCCCTTTTCCACCCAGAGCTCTTGCTGGAGTTTTTTCTGGCATTGATATTGCTGCTTAGGAACTCCTTTTATACATCTTTTTTGTTGCCCATCATTCCAAAGAAGATATGCAACGTATCACTTTACAAGACAAATCTCTATTGTACTTTGATAGCACAGGACAGTTTCATCAAGACAGATGGCATCCCCTATTGCACTTCAGTTATTAAGACAACATGTGTTGCACCTGAATTTTCTGCATGTGCGAACATGGCATTTTGACACAAATTCTCCCCCACACCATACTGGTGATGAGGCCAAAGGATCTAGTTTATTTGTGTTTTAGGAACTTCTGCAGGGCTTCAAGTGACCTGCCCCTATGTGAATCTTATAAAATCAAGAACGTAGCACTTATATTCCTCAGTAGCTTCTGTGACTTGCATTTTGATCCTCATTCAACTTGTGTGAAGTTCCTTGAAGCTCCTATAAAATCAGTAAGCTTCTATAAAATCAAGCATTTGCCATTTATATCCCTCAGTAGCTTCTGTGGGTTGCTTTTGGTACTAATTTGATTTGTGTGAAGTTCCTTGAACTTGCGGCTGCTTGTGATCTCTCACTCTTCTGTTCCTCAACACAACATTTTAGTGTTCATTATATTGGCAAGGAGACCCAATGAATTGTATGCTCTTTGTTCTGATCTACTTTGTTTTTCTGTTGACAGACAAGATGTTGCTATGTTCTTGCATGTCAATCTAAGGTTGCTTTAGATTTTTATTTCAACAAGGAATTGATGTCATGGAAAGCCCAAAAGCAATGCTTAGCCTTGGCGGGGAAGGTACTGTGGTTTTCTGTCTGAACAGAACAGCTGTCTTCATAATTATTTCCTTTGCTATAGGGATTTGAAAAGTAGCTTAAAGTGTTTTCTCCCAAAAGCAAAGCAAAAAGCAAAGTTCTTTGCTTATATACCTCTCCCCATAGTGCTCAAAGCTCTCTCTGGGGTGTTTACAATTTAATTATGCAGGCTATTCATCCCCCCCCCCAAAAAAAAAAAACCAATTTTGGAAGGATGGAAGGTTGAGTCAGCCTTAAGCTGGCTATCTGAGCTGAGGATTCAACTCAGGCCATGAACAGAATCTTTACTGCAGTGCTGCAGTTTTACCACTGCACCAAAGGCACTCATATTGAATTATTTCCATTATTACACTGTTTCAACACAATCACTCCTGTGTGTTTTGACATGACAGTAAGGTCTGATGGCTTTTAGGACAATGCTGCTCAACAGATTTTTTTCATATTAACATAAGCAATCAACTCCAAGTGTGCTAGCTCTCAGACTTGCATATATGATTGCACAAAAACTATGAAGAACAGCTTGCTTGCTTTTCTTTTGATGGGACATTCTCACAACAGTCATGAAAGAACTGAATAGGAGCTACCTCTTAAGTATTATTTCTGCATCCTACCTCTTCAGGATTATGTAAATCTTCCTTTTGAGGGCAGGGGCATGAACATCAGCTCTCAGGATTGAGACCTAGAAATATCCAGGATGGTGCTTTGCACAAGCACAGACCTCATTTTTGTAGTTGCACATCTCAAGAATATCTGTAAAAGGTTAAGCAGTATGTTTTCTGTGAAGCTGTGACTCTTGTCAGGTAAACTATCTCCGTAGCTGTTGGACAGTCTTGTAAAGGATCAGATCAATAATCACTTCTGGGTGCTAAAGGAAAGCAATATTTGGCTAGTTTTTTAAAATATATATATATATGTTTTATGTATAGTAGGGTCTTGGTTTTGAGCTATTTTAAAAAACTACTTTATAACCTACGAGCTTTCCCTGTAACTTGGCAGGTATTGATAATGAGTGGCGAAAAACTCAATGCATGCCACGTGAAGTATGTGTAGATGTGGGGAAAGAATCTGGAGCAACAACAAACACCTTCTTTAAACCTCCATGTGTGTCCATCTACAGATGTGGAGGTTGCTGCAATAGTGAAGGGCTGCAGTGTATGAATATCAGCACAAACTACATCAGCAAAACGGTAGGTTTGGCTTTTATTTTTAGGTGTGTGCATAGCCCTATTCAGAAAGGTTTAATTTGAAAGCATGGACTTTTAGCCCAATCACCTGTCTGTTGCTGCTGCCACCTGAAAGAGGATATTATGAAGAGGAAACTGTGTGTTACACGTGAAGAGGAAAGTTTCTGCTGTATCTGAAGCTTATGTATGCAATAGGGGAATCTTTTTAAAAATCAGAGTTATTGATAGCATGGAGAGGCTACGCATACAGCAGACTGTCTCCTTTCCAGAGTGCCCTTCTACATATGAATATGGTGACAAGTAGTGAATGGGGGCTACAGCTTTCTCTTTGCTCTCATTTTGAAATTAACCCCTTTTGCACTCCTGTATAGGGCTACAGTACCACTCGTATTTTGCTATCATCAGACCTCACTTGGACTATTGCATTCATTTATGGGCGTTGCAGTTTAAGAAGTATATAGGAAAAAAAACCTGGAATATGTCCAGATGTGAGTGACAAAGATGGTAAAAGGCCCTCTAAGGAGTGGCTGAAAGAACTGGCATGGGTAGCATGGAAAAGGAAAGATGAAGAGATGATATGATAGCGATTTCAGATATTTGATGGTCTGTTGCATGGGAGAAGGAGCTGGCTGGATACCTCAATGAATTAGGTATCTGGCTGTGGAGCCAGAGGTTAGTCCAGTTCCTCACTGCACACCCCAGAAGAGCCAGCCTATGTGGCCTTGGGCAAGCTGTACAGTCCCAGGATGCCCCCAAAAGAACGGAATGGTAAATCACTTTTGAGTACTCTTTGCCTAGAAACCCCTGAGAAAGGTTGGCCAAAAATTAGATTTGACTTGATGGCACACAATCACATGGGAGACAGAGCAACCTGGTTTTCTGTGGTTTCAAAGGGTAGGATGAGCTAATAGATTAAAATTACGAAAAAGGAGATTTTGACTAAGCATTAAGAAGAATTTCCTGTCAACAAGACTGTTAGACTGTGGGAGCAACTTGCACAGAACATGTTGGATGATCCCTCTTGGGAGATTTTAAAACAAAGTTTAAATGGCCATCTATCAGGGTACTGAAGCTGTGTATTTTCTGTCTTGGCAGGGGGTTGAATGCAGTGACCCCTGGTGTTCCTTCTAATCCTTCAATACTATGGCCACACAGAATCTGGAGTGACAGTGCAGTCCTGTGGTTAGAGACCTACAGAGTTGCGAGAATTTTAAAAAAAATGTATGACGCTCAAGCAAGGATTAAGAATCTGCTTGGTGTGTTTATCGAAAGTGGTAGAAACATTAGGCCTAGTTCTAGTTTTTGGTTTGACCTGCACATCCAAAAGGTGAATTCTTAACTTGAAACTTGTTTACCATGAATATCTGTGGTTTGGTTTTTTACAGCATTTACAAAACAGTAAAATGTATACTGTATATAATCTCACACATATCTCCTAGATATAAATACAGAAAAAACATAGCTAGAGTACAACTAATCTGTGTTCTCACATAAGTAGTCTCACTTAAGAATGTAAGAGTGAGTTTGTTATCTAACACAACTTTGGAATAGTCAAGCTTGCCTAATATTGTGTTGGTGTCCATTCATTGTTGCTACCAAATGTTATGAAAGTTGTTTAGAAATGGAGAATTTTCCTTGGACGAATTATGCAGTCTGGAAACTTTTCCACTTCATAGCTGTGGGTTTATTCAACCTTGAAACTGGTTATTAATATACAACCTGTACCATCTTTAAGCAAGGGATGGTAAACCTGTGTACCGTAGGGTCACATCAGTGGTTTATGAAGAGGCAAGGAATCACAGCTATTTTAGCTATATTTAATTACTTACACATATACTTGTTTTGAATTTTCCATAAACATAGAGGATGCCAGAATGTGGATAGGGATCATCTTTCTACACTGGCTGTTAGGATTCTTCATTAGACTTTGTCAGTGAGTACTTTGCTAACAAGAAGTATGTGCTATTTATCTGAACATGTTGAACATTCATAAGAATGATACGACTAGGCCAACCAACAAAGTGACAATAGTTTAAACCCCCCAAGTGTTGTCACATTGACTGAATAGTTCAGTGAGTAAGGTATCTTGGCTATGGAGCCATAGGTTGAGAGTTCAGTTCTCCACCTCTGCATCCAGAAGAGCCAGTTTATATTGCCTGGAGCAAACTGCACAGTCCCAGAATGCTCCTAGAATAAGGGAATGGCATCCTATAAAACCTGAAAAATGGTGGCCATAAGTCAGAATTGACTTGTCCACAGACAATTATTATTAAATATTATCACAGATTGTCCTTTTAAAATAGTGTATTGTATGGTTTAGTGAATAAGAAATTTCAAGCACTCTGAGTATTTCTTTGCTGATCTCTAGTTTTATTAAATGTTACTTATGCAACTGTTATTACTATGGAAGTTCATAGATGATGCAGAAGTGTATTGGGAACCAATAACCCTTAAAACCACCCTGCAGCAGTATGCCTACAGAGATTTTTATGTTCTTTTATCGTTCAGATCACCATAAAGAAAAAATTATTTTACTCCGTAGCCTCTATAAAGAAGTCTGTAGGGAAAACATCTCAGAATAGTCTGTGAGTTATTTTCTCACAGAAGCAAGCAGACAGATTTAAGTGGCTTGTAGAATCTGACTTACACATTATGTTCACATACACCATTTGGAGATATATGCATTACTGGAATGCTTGAGTCATTTGTAAAATATGGAATTATTTTTTCCCATGCATTTTTATCATATAGTGCAGTAACAGATTATTTAGTAAGTATTATTGCAGTTGACATGTACATTAAATACAGTCCCTAATTCTGCTTTACAACATTTTGATCCCCCCCCTTATGTTTTGCACTGCATCTTGGTTTCTTCAGCAGAGTACACATAATATGCTAGCACACTTTTAACAGAATCTGTCATTAGTATTTTCATTTTAGGATTGGTTGTCAGCTCATAAATTAGAGAAGGGAACAATCCAGCTTTTAAAGTCAGTTTAGAGTAAGATCATACAAAACAGAAATGCAAAATGGAAGTAGCACTACCAAAAGATGAAGAAACCACATAAGGAAAACTATATATTGAAAAATTATATTTTGAACTAAATATTTTTAATATATAGGCAAGGACACCAAATTTGAACATTATTGCAGCAAGTAATTTTATGCAGCTGTTATCTCACACAGGAAAAAAAAAAGCTCAGTGGCACCAATTAATTTACATAAATGTGCATTATCATTTCCATCAAAAAGTTTGAATAGTGTTAGAGATGCTGAGGATTGTGTGGTATTGGTTGGTGTCATATGCCAGTGATCATTTAGAGCACCAACCTCCTACACACTTGATTGTAATGCATTCACTGGCATTCCAGATCAACATATTTTCATAGAAAAGAAGTGTTAGGAAGTGTCGTTTTTGCCACATGCAGAAGCATTGTGTAATTAATACATAGAACTTGCTCTACAAGTAACCCAAATAAGATTTGAACAAAAATGTGCATCATTAAATAAACAACATTTCATTGCTTGATTGTTGGGTTTGGTTCCTCTTTGAAAGAAATCACTCCTGGAAATAGTTTAGTATAGTACAGTAATGAGAAATGCATTACAAATTCCACTGATCGAAGGCAACTTCTAAGCTTGAATAATTATTAGATAATTTTAAAGCGAATATGGAAGGGTAGCAGTAGTTAAGCTAATTACTGTAATTACTTGGTTACAGTTAGATGCAAGGAAGTTATAAGCAGTATGAATCTGCATGGCAAGTTGAATTGGAGGAAACAATAGTTGTGACTAAATTGGCGCTTTGATTTCTACTAGACTTAGTCAAAACCAACATCAGTTAAATCTGGGGCATTTGCCAGTGTATTTTGATTAATCTGTTTTCAAATATAATAGGACTAAACTCCTACACACACATAACTAGGAGTAGTCCCACTAAACTCAGGCTGATTTCTAAATAGACATGAATGGAATTAAAGTAGAATTGATTAAAATCATGACTTAATTCACTGCTTAGAAACAAGCAGGTTAATTGTGAGATTCCCTCTCTCCCACTCACAAAAAGTTGCACTCTTGCTTGTTATAATACCTTAATACAATAATTCTGCATTCATTGACACTTTCAGTGTCTGAAAGTACCATTTTAGAGAAACAGGTAAAGTCCTGACTTCACTGACATAAAGCCGCAGAGGGACAGGAGCTAGGATTCCCCCGTAAAGGAATTAGGAAAGATATTATGAAAGGAAGGTTTTAATATGATGTCCAAGAACTTCCAATAGTAGACTGAGAGAGAAAATGGGGCTAGGGATAATTTCAGTCAGAGCTGGAAAATGGGACTGATCAAGCAGTCTGTTAAGTCTTGCTTCCATACATTGATGTTAACAATTATGAATTTCTACAGACACAAACGCAGTCTGAGAATGACAAGGTTTTCTAATAGCATAATCTAAACTGAGCATTAGGCAAGTACCAGGTTTCCCCGAAAAATAAGACCTAACCTGAAAATAAGCCCTAGTAGGATTTTTCAGGATTTTTCGTGATATAAGCCCTACCCCCAAAATAAGCCCCAGTTAAGTGAAATCCTGCTCTCCACCATTGTGCAGCAACCAGAAGAAGATGACATGACTGTATTTGAATAAATGTAGATTGTTGTACATGAAAAAAATAAAACATCCCCTGAAAATAAGCGCTAGTGCGTTTTTTGGAGCAAAAATTAATATAAGACCCTGTCTTATTTTTTTGGGAAACATGGTACTTTGGGAAAAGAAATAATCGATACTAAATTTTTCGGAGTTGCTGAAAGTTATATCCATTGGAAATGTTGAGCAGAAAGTGGCTTCAGCCTCCTCTTCTTTCAGCAACCCTGAAACAGCCTCTTTCCCCACATACTGATTTTGAACAGGATTGCTAGGGTGGAAGTCAGGTTCAGTTGTCCCCGCAGTGTGTATACAAACACATCTGGAGACACAAAGTCTCCAGCCTTTCCACTTACACCAGATATGGCCTTTGAGACTGAAGAATTGTGAACCTCTGGATTTAGAGTAATGGTTCCCAACTTTGGGTAACCCAGGTGCTCTTGGACTGCAGCTCCCCAAAGCTTTTACCCCTATCTGTGCTGGCCAGGGTTTCTGGGAGTTGCAGTCCAAGAACACGTGGGTCACCCAAGGTTGGGAACCACTGCTCTAGATGTAACAAATTATGTAGAGATACATGGATGTGTGAACTAACCCTAAGTAATCCAACTTCAAATTGAATTAAGATTTTGAGACATATACAAAGTCAAATAGCCATCAATATAAATACAGTACAAGCCAATTTTCCTGTTGTAGGGCAAACATACAGAAATCAGAGAATGAACATGCTGAGGAAGAATGGGGTCATGTAAAGAGGGTCTGGCTTTTTTTGTGTTTTCCAGTGGACTTGCAGGACAGAGTAAATTGCCTTAAATATGAGACACAGTTGAGAGAGGGAGAGAGCAAGTACCTCCTCCAGCGCTATTATGAAGGACTGCAAACAACTCTGGCATATGCACAAATCTGTCCCTTTTACTGTCACCCTTATAAATGAATATCAGTCGTAGCTGATGTTGAATATGGAGTAAAAGTGTCCGCTGTCCACAGGACTATCCTATAGAAGGCCTTGAAAATCCAGTGACTTCACATTGGAGATCAGTCACAGTAGCTTTGCACATCTTTCCCCATTATGTAACTAGAAGTATCCAATGCCTGAGCACAGACTCCATAGCAATTAAACAGGCGGAATTCCAGTACAAAACTCTGGAGTGAAACTTATTTTTCTTCCGTATAGGTACTGTACATGATTCCCACTGAATCCTGTTAGATGAAGCAAAATTCACTGAATCCATGTATTAACCTTTCAGAAAAGGATTCGTCTGAAAGCATGGATGGGAAAGAAGAATGCTAACCTTATCCCCACCCACCCCTTGCTGTCCCAACGTGGCAGCTGACAGTCCAAAGAGGAGAGATACACACAGAACCTCCATGATGTTAGAGAAGAACTCTTATTTTCCATTGTCCTCAATTCTACAGCCGGCCTCCTTGCATAGCTATAGACCATTGTAACCTCCATAACAATGGAGAGTGTAGAGCCAGCTGGCTCACACCTCACACACTGCCTTTTCTGAATGCCTGAATAAGACTGTTGTGAAACATAGTCAGTCATACCATGTTAGTGTATTCTTGCTAATTTTTACAACACCATCTGCAAAGTACTTTTACCTTGACTAAGAAACTTATCCTTCTCATCTCCATCCCAGCAACCTTCTTTAGTAGCTTGTAGTGAGGAGGTAACACACTTCTAGAATCCTACTCATTAAAAAATCAATCTGGGTAAAAAATTTAGTTTGTCAGAAATTTCTGTGAAGAATTATTTGTATGCTAAAGGTTTATTCTAGATTTTTGTACATTCTTAATTATAAGGGGTTATTTTCTTCTTCCTGGTGATTTTCATTTCTTTGCAGTTATTCGAAATAACTGTGCCATTGTCTCATGGTCCCAAACCTGTAACAATCAGTTTTGCGAACCATACATCCTGCCGCTGCATGTCCAAACTGGATGTATACAGACAAGTCCATTCAATCATTAGACGCTCTTTGCCAGTGACGCAATCACAGTGAGTATTAGACCTAAACTTTTTTTATGTTAGAGGAAATTCCTTAAATTCAGTTTAAATTTATTGTGTGTAGTTTGAAAAGAATGCCACATTGTTTACTAGAGTATGATATCATAACTTCATAATATACCTAAGTATATTATGAAGCTGGGCCAAACTAGGAAAAATTAGTATGTTTTTTTGTCATGTTTATTGTGTGATTTATGCTTGGCAAAAATGATGCAAAACGTTATCCTAAAAATATTGGTAAAATTAATGCAAATGTCTTCTGCTTTAATAGCTTGTTTTTGTGGGGAAATCATGTAGCAAAATTAGTTTTGAAATTATATACATTTGTTTGGTTGTTCTGAAGAATATATGACTCTATCCCAGTCCTAATTATGAAGTCTTCAGTTCAACTGCCATTTACCAAAATACTGAAAACTAAAATAAGGGATCTTAGAATTTAGTATCTCTAAATTGAAAGAGTTAAACTTTGGACAACTGTCAGTATTTTGACCTGCAACAACAAGACTAGTGTAAAAATCTCACTCATGCAGGTGTGCTGAATTACACTTTGTAAGTGTATGCAGTGGTGCCTCGCTAGACAGTTACCCCGCATGACAGTTTTTTCGCTAGACATTGACTTTTCGCAATCAATATAGCGATTCACAAAACAGTGATTCCTATTGGGGAATTTTGCTGGACAATGTTTGGTCCCTGCTTCGCAAACCAATTTTCGCTAGACAACGATTTTGACAGCTCCCTCCACACTCGCAAAACGGGTGTTTTCGAGATCTAAGCTTCACAAGACAGCTATTTAAACAGCTGATCAGCGGTTCGCAAAGTGGCTTTCATATGGCCGATCTTTGCTAGACAATGGCGATTCTTCCCCATTGGAATGCATTAAACAGGTTTCAATGCATTACAATGGGGAAATGCTTTTCGCTAGACAATGATTTTGCTAAATAGCGATTTCAGTGGAACGGATTATCATCGTTTAGCGAGGCACCACTGTATAGGATTGCAGCTTTATTGTTTTTAATCTCACTTGTTTTTAATACATCAAATTTACTGTAGATACACACTATGAAGAATAGCACATACCTCATGATCTTTTAAGCATTTGGTTCTTAATAAGTTCTTCTGTCCTGATCAGGCCTAATTCTACTGACTGTAGGAATTACTTTTTTGTTTCACGTGTCATTGCAACACAAGTCAAATATCTCTTTTCAGATTGTTTGGCATCCTCATCCACACTTAAAGAAACAAAACATTAAATACTTTACATATTGGACTCAGCTCAACAATCTTTCTTTCTGTTAGTATCAGAGCATTGCATGATTTAAAATTATGGCCATATGTGTAGTATTGGTAAAATTTAAAACAAATTAAGTTGTTAAGATAATTAAATTGTTTTAACCAGAACTGGGCTACTTCAATAGCGCTATCTTGGCCATTTGCTAGATCTTCCTTTGTACATGTGGTGGGGCATAAATTGCATGCATATAAATGTAACAATGTGCTGCTGTGAATGTTTTCTTGTACTGAAAGTAATCCATTCAGGAGAACTATTCACTCATACTGACAGTGTGTTCAAGGGAAGGATATGTAACAGGTTGATGAAGCTGGCCTTCTTTGCTCCTTCAGGACAGATCAGTGCTGTTCCTGATAATCTAGGGCTCTGTGAAAACAGTCCCAGTGATCATATGAAGATTTTGTACACAGCAATAAAAGCATGTAGCCTCCAAAGTTTCTTCTTTTCCATGCAATTAAAAATAGGCAACATGAAAGCCTGCTTTGTTACCTCATTGCCATTGCTAAGACAGATGTATTAAGCACCCTGAAATAGCCCATTTCCATATGGAAACAGTTTTAGCAAGTCAACATTGGCATTATTCATTAATCTGGCTTTTTTCTGGGTTCTTCAGTTCTTTACTGAGCAGCTATCTGAACTGATCTATTTTCCTACTGTAAGTTTCCTTTAGTTAGGAAAAGCATGGCCTGTTCGTTATGTCCTGTGCTAGATCACCACCTGCATAATGTTATGTATTTTGGCTTAGATTAAATTGGATTTCATAATCTGGTAGGCTTTGCAGCAGCTTTGTCCAGCACTGATTGCAATATATAAAATGTGACTAAAACCAAAGCTTTGTAAGGTCTGTCTGCTGAAATATATGTGATCTACGTACAGAAGCTCTTGCTTTGCAGTTTTGTTGTAATAAATAAATATTTTGTCCCTAGGTGTCATGTGGCAAACAAAACATGTCCACAAAATTACATTTGGAATAATCACATCTGCAGATGTCTGGCACAGCGTGATTTCAGTTTCTCTTCCTACCTTGGGGATACTGGTAAGCAAATAAGCAGAAAGTAAATCTGTATAAACTATAAACTTTCCAAGTTGTTAAATTCCTTATAACTATTTATTTACAGAATATGGCACAATTTAGCTATGTTTGTCTACCCTTCATTGTAGGATTATTTAGAGACATGGGTTGGATGTAATTCACTAACTGAAAACTAAAATTAGCAGACACACTTTTCTGCAATGCCTGGAGCAGAATTTATTTTTTCTCGAACCTTGTTCTTCTCACAGATACTGCCGAAGGATTCCATGATATTTGTGGACCTAATAAAGAGCTTGATGAAGAAACCTGTCAGTGTCTTTGCAAAGGGGGAGTGAGACCTTCCACCTGTGGACCTCATAAAGAATTAGACAGAACATCATGCCAGTGTACATGTAAAAATAAACTGCTGCCAAGTTCATGTGGACCAAACAAGGAGTTTGATGAAGAAAAATGCCAGTGTGTGTGTAAAAGAACATGTCCTAAACATCAGCCATTAAATCCTGCAAAATGTATCTGTGAATGTGCAGAATCACCAAATAAATGTTTCTTGAAAGGAAAAAGATTTCATCACCAAACATGCAGGTAAGTGTATGGGTATAATATATTGTGTAACCATGACAAATTGCTACTAATCAATAAGGTGCTGATCACATTACTAGCATGCTTCTGTAGCACAGTTACATGCATACATTGTAATGTGACTAGAACCTTGTTAATTAGCAGTAATTCACCATAGTGAGTTACGCAATTCAGCTTCCACACATGTAAATTACTAACAGGATTCTGGCCACTATTTTTGTAGCATTTTTGTAACAGTTTTTTCTATTTCTTCAGCTTGCTGATCACCCAATATGTGCTTAATCTCTGATAAGACTGATACTTATCAAGATGGAACAACATACACAACTTTTACCAGCCCAAAGTTAAAACACATCAATTGTCATATATAACAGCCTCAACAAAAATACTGTTTAGTATGTGCTTAGAGTGCCTGAATAATATGTATGTGGGAATATTACAGCAGTTTTTCAAGAACAGTGGCTGGAACTATACTTTACCAAAAGCTTATAGTTAGGTTTTCCAGAAGTATTGCTTTTTGCAACCTAGTATCTTATCATAATGTCCTGATCTTTCTTGATCTCTTCTAGGTTCCAAATTAGATATTTTGTTTCAGAGTTATACACTGAATTAGTTTGCATTCTGGTTGCTCAGACAAAATGATAGGTGAGGACTATACAGTTGAAGCAGGAACATGTACCTTTCTTCTAATGCCATCCTAGCTATAATGTCTAATTTGGCACACGGACCTAAGCCAAAGCAGATTGTTCAGAAAATTTGTTCCATTGTCTGCTACATCATCTCATTTCTCATGCTTATATATAAGACAGGATTTGTTTGAGATTTTGTTCCTAAAGATGTAATAACTGTCAAGAAACCATACTTACATTTGTAATATATTTCATATGCTTCAGTTAATCTGTTAACCAAACAGCCCAGGAATCAGTGGGATGGTGATTGTGATGTGAATAGCAGAAGGCCTTTCTTTGTATTATGATTTGTTTTCTTTATGAACCTCCTTTTTGTTGTATATGAAGCTAGTGAAACTATCTTGCTCTGCATTTGTTAGAATAGCACTGGTCATGTGAAATACTAAAATGTTTAAGCAATGTTATAGAGCTTATAAAGAAGAAATATTGTCTTTATCTAGTCTGAATGAGCCACAAACAATGAGGCCCTTAGACATAATTTGTGTCTTGTGAGGTATTTTCCATGGAAAATGTAGACATTGATTTCAAACAGCTGAATCTTGACACCACTGCAAAAGTATCCTTAGAGGTTCTTCTTCTGTCTTATTGGATGTCTGTGGGTGCAAGAAGGTAACATAAATCCAGCTATATTTAATAGAGCAAAAACATTATTCAAGGTGGGATGGTATAATGCTGTATTTTTCCCTTCCAAGATGTCTACTGCTTCTATTTGATTTGCTTTATGTTTTTACAGATTTGGGAAGTTGCCTTTCTAGACTTCAGCTCTCGGAACCCCCCAGCCATTATGCCAGTCCTAACCCTAATACTGTGTATGAACCAATAGTCAAGTTGGCTGGCAGCTTTTTCTAAGCTTTAATTTTCTTCACTTTGGTATCTCAGGTGCTGTGGATTCAACCTTTCCTGTTTCGCTTCCTTCCTGATTTTCTGGTTAGTCTTCTAGAGAAGTGATTTCCAACCTTGGTTTCCCAGATGTTCTTGGACTAAAACTCCCAGAAGTTTTAGTTCAAGACTACTAGCTGTGCTGGATGGGATTTCTGGGAGTTTTAGTCGAAGAACATATAGGGACCAGGATTGGAAACCACTGTTGTAGAGACTCACCTGATGTGGATGCAGTCACTACTTGCTTTCTGTCTTGCCAAGTTTCCTGCTTTGAACTCTCAGGTGCTTTGGATGCAGCATTTCCCATTGTGCCTACTTGTCCGTAAACTCAATTACTTTTTTCCAAAAGTATTGCTTTTTGCAACCTAGCATCTTATAAATTCTCTTCTTTTAATAGGACTCAGTGTTGAATAATAATTATGTCAAGCTTAAGGAAGTCTTTTATGATTATACATAACACAATAATCCAGCTTCATAAGAGAGAGGAACTCCTTAGTGTATTCGCAGAGGCTTTCACAGCCGGGATCTAATGGTTGTTGTGGGTTTTTCGGGCTCTTTGGCCATGTTCTGAAGGTTGTTCTTCCTAACGTTTCACCAGTCTCTATGGCCGGCATCTTCAGAGGACAGCACTGGCAAAACGTTAGGAAGAACAACCTTCAGAATACGGCCAAAGAGCCCGAAAAACCCACAACAACCACATGAACTCCTTAGTCTCCATTCCCAACCCAGTGCTATTTTGCTTTTCAATTACTTCTTTTTCACTAGAATTTCTCTCAGTTCATCCCAATGTTTATATACCTTTTTGCTTTGCTGGATTTTTCCCTACATTCAAAACCTGTAACTAAGTTCTCAGGATTCAAACAAAGCTCAGCCATTTAGATATCTGTGAAGATTCTCAGTCATCCAGGTGTGGTTATCTGGAAGTTGAGTCATGGCAACTGAACTTCTTGTTAGGTTGAAACGTTTTGCTACTCATCCAAGTAGCTTCTTCAGTCTGAGGAGAGTTGGTAGGAGATCCCTGATATATACTCCACATTGGTTTCACTCCCCCCCCCATCTGAATAGGCTCCTTAGAAGGACAAAAGACTCAGGGTGAGGGATAATCCTACTTTTGCAATCCTCCACCCATTGTCATGGGTCATTAATGGTCATTAACATGGTCTTTTGGGTGTGTGTGGTCCTAATCTTTCTGGGGACAGATGAAAAGGCAGCATGATAAATAGGAGACAGATTGGTTGTTGTGGGTTTTTCAGGCTTCTTGGCCGTGTTCTGAAAGTGGTTCTTCCTAACGTTTCGCCAGTCTCTGTGGCCGGCATCTTCAGAGGACAGCAAACTGTGCTCAGATTGTATCTAAGGCCTCCACCCCTACTGAGCAAGGAATTTTCTATATACATATGTGTGGCCTCCCTGACCCCTCTCTCAAACCACCTGTCTTCTTGGTCCAAAATAACTGTGCATTTCAAACCCACAAACACACTAAAGCAGACTGATTCACCCAAAATACATACCAAAACAAAACAGGAGCAATCTAGTATATGCGGCCCAATGCAAAGAGGAGTGTTCAGAGTTCTGCATTGGATAAACCAAACAGTCACTAAACAGAAGAAGGGCCAAGCACAAGGTGGGCAATGGCTCAGGACCACAATCAGCAGTATTCCTTCATTTGAAGGACAAAGGACACTCATTTGATGACCAAGATGTACTCATTTTGGACTGAGAAGGTAGAAAGTTCAAGAGAGGGGACAGAGAGGCCATAGATACAATCTGTCCCCTATTTATCATGCTGCTCTTTCATCTGTCTCCAGAAGGATTAGGGACATGCACGCAAAGGATCACTGTTAACAACACCATCAACAACCCATAACAATGGGTGGAGAATGACTGCAGAAGTAGGATTATCCCTCACCCCGAGTCCTTTGTCCTTCTAAAGAGCCTATTCAGACCAGTGGAAGTGAAAGCAATGTAGAGGATATATCAGGGATCTCCTACCAGCTGTCCTCAAACTGAAGAAGCTACTTGGATGAGTAGCAAAACATTTCAACCTAACAAGAAAGAAGTCCAGTTGTCATGACTCAACTTCCAGCAGCCATTTAGGAACTCCAAAAACAGGGTTGAAAGGAATATAAGTTCAAACCAGCATATTTCTACTAGAAGAGTCAGGTGAGTCAGATGTGCATGTTCAAAAGCTGGGTCAAAAGCAGTCCAGGGTCAAAACAGTAGAGCCCAACCTGAGCAAATCAGATGGGACAATACAAAGGCAGCGGCAGCACTTGTCCAGATTTAGGCAAAAGGGCAATCTGTCAGAACAGAAATATCAGAGGCCACAAAACGTCTAGCAGGGATTAGAGTTGACAGCTGAAAATTCTTCTAGAAACCTTCTTGCTTACAACTTCTCTTGTGGACACCTTTACTCTTGACAAGCTCACTTTTGAGGAGTATGATTTGTTTATTCCGGTAACTGAAGTGGTGCAACAATAGACTGAAAATTTCTCTAAAATTATTACGAGGAATAATGGGGTTATATTACAAGTCATCAAGTCACATCCGACTGGTTGAGTGTCGCTTCTTTGCAACTGTGAGTAAACTAGATTAACCTGGCTGTTAGCAATAAGTAGCTAAACTAGTTTGGCTAAGTAATAGAGATGGGGTATTCATATAAGAATACGAATATCCCCCCCACAGGTGCAGATAACAAGGGCCCAGCCCCCTGGGGCCAGACCGACCACTCAAGATTCTGCCACTGACAACGGCTCTGCAGAGACCTCCTATCTCTCAGTTGTTTGCAGTGGATTAGCCACTCTGCAACCTGGCAAAATGGCTCGTAATCCCTCCTTCTGCCAGGACTGGCTAATCTGTCGCGAGCAATGGAGAGATAGGAAGGCTCCACAGAACCAGTGGCAGTGGCGGAATCATAAATAGTCGGTCTGGCCCCAGGGGGCGGGACCCTCGTTATGTGCACATGTATACGAATACAAATAACCCCATCTCTAATAAGTAATAACTAGCTTATCCAAAGTCTAGAAATAAGAGATGCCTGATGGTTATAAAAAGGATATGGGTATGGTACCAGTCCCAACTCTACATGCTTCCTGTAAAGATCCGTGGCTTAACACACAGTCGTGGCTTAGTTTTCTTCTTAAACTAGGTTTTAATATGTACAGCAGGATTATGTCTGTATCAGCTAACTTTGTTTTAAATTTTGAATAGGCACAATATAACTTGATGTTCAAAACTGTCTGTATTACACACATGAGTCAAGCCATTGTGACAGGTTATACAGAAAATGTTGCACAAGATGTGGCAGGCCAGCTCCTGGGTGTTATAATTCCTTTGTCTTCCACATTCTTTCCTCATTACTGTATTAATTTGTTGAAAGAATTGGCTGTAGTGTATATCCATGTTACGAACATGGAATGCAATTTCAGTTATGAATAGCATACTCTTCAGCATCAAGCCTCTTTTGTTGGTCATATCAAGCCTGTATTTGCCATCATTGGCTGCCCTTTAAAAGGCCAGTAAATATACTAATAAATTTGCATAGTGGTATATTTCAAATTCTTCAGTGATTTGTCCTGCTTTATTTCCTACTTCCACCTTCCAGTCACCTAATGTGTAGTAACTACATGGGTTAATGATCTCCCAAATGTCCTGTCATTAACAGCTCTGCTCAGATCTTACAAACCAACAGCATCTCGTATTACGTTGGTTTCTTATCGTATTGGGGGGCCCCTAGCAACATGGTCTTTTCCAGAAAGTTCTCTTCAGGTCTTGCGAACTAATAACTGTAGATCCTTTTGTTGAGTCAACCCATCTCATGTTAGGTCTTTGTCTTTTCCTACTGTAGCCGTAGCTACCATTGGCAAACAGGGTGATTTGGCTTTGCTGCAGCTTGACTCTCAGCATATTTAACACTTCTGTTTAGACTAGGTGATCACACAGAGACCACAGATTGTTTTGGTGCCACTGTCCACACTAGACCCTCAATCTGATATGGTTCAATCTGCACCATAGCCCACAGTCCCCTTTTCTTGAGCTTGCCCTTTGCTAATCCAAGTTCTCTTTTTATGGTTCATTGTTAAGCTGATGAGCTGTTTAAAGTGTTGCACAGCATTAGGGAAAAGGGACCATTTTCCAAAGTTCTCCATAACATACAGATGCATATGCATGTACTGTAGAAACATAACTGTCTGTTGTAGTTCATTAAGTTGTTTCTATTTCATATTGATTTTTCCCTTGTCCCTGCAGAGGTGATCTGGCACTAAATTAATGTATCAGTGCAGTGATAAAATGATCTAGTGCTAAACTTGGTAGTTCAAATTTAAGGAAAAAATACTTTTGAGGTTACTAGAGAAAAAGATCACAGAATTGTGTATTCTCACTGTCCAGAACATCACACCCAGCTTAGTACAACATCAGAACACCACAACAGGCACACCCTTATCTTTTTGGAAAATGAAATAACTGATCACATAGGGAAAACACTGTTCAGATCACTCAGACTTTGCAAAAGTAAGAGCCCCCAGCAGAAAGGAAAGACTGCACATCTGAAGCAAAAACAGCCAGGCTGATTCGCATCGGCTTTGGTATGTGATCGATTTTTAAAAGTTTGAATTCATCCATTTTACTTCCGCAGCAAATCCCATACTATTTGCTGCCCTCGATGAGGGCAACCTTCTGGCTTCACATGGACATTGTTGTGGGACCTTCTGTATCGCCTGTCACAGGTGCCCATTACTACTGTGGTATCCTTGAATCTGCCACCAGCACAGTTTTGCTGAAGATATGGGCACATGGGAATGACTTTCCTCATGTGAACCCTCTTCACTAATATAAGTGTGTTGATTACATCCTATGCAAATACAGTGCTGCCTCACTAGATGATGATAATCTGTTCCACTGAAATCGCTGTTTAGCAAAATCATTGTCTAGCGAAAAGCATTTCCCCATTGGAATGCACTGAAACCTGTTTAATGCGTTCCAATGGGGAAGAATCATCATTGTCTAGCGAAGATCGGCCATAGGAAAGCCACTTTGCGAACCGCCAATCAGCTGTTTAAATATATTCACGAAGGCTTTTACGACCGGGATCTAATGGTTGTTGTGTTTTTTTCGGGCTCTTTGGCCGCGTTCTGAAGGTTATTCTTCCTAATGTTTCGCCAGTCTCTGTGGCCGGCATCTTCAGAGGACAGCACTCTGTGCTCTGAGTGCTGTCCTCTGAAGATGCCGACCACAGAGACTGGCGAAACGTTAGGAAGAACAACCTTCAGAACACGGCCAAAGAGCCTGAAAAAACCACAACACCCATCAGCTGTTTAAATAGCTGTCTTGCGAAGCTTAGGTCCCGAAAACACCCGTTTTGTGACTGCAGAGGGAGCTGTCAAAATCGTTGTCTAGCCAAAATCAGTTTGTGAAGCAGGGACCAAACATTGTCCAGAGAAATTCCCCCATAGGAATCACTGTTTTGTGAATCGCTATAGCGATCACAAAAAGTCAATGTCTAGCAAAAAAACTGTCATGCAGGGTAACTGTCTAGCGAGGCACCACTGTAGCCTTAAATGCATCATTTGGCTGTCAGGAGTTCATTTTAGAACAACAACATAGCACAGTATATATAACTTATTTAGTTTGCCCCTCCTGATCTCTGTATGTTAAGATGTGGTAGGAAGTACTGTATATGTGTTATGTATGAACACATTTTAGTATGTGTGATGCAGCCTTGCTTCACTCTCCTAGCAGAAATAGATGAAAAGGTTGTCCAGTCTTTATACAGACTACAGCTATTTGTGCTGTAGAAGAAAACAGTCAAGAACAAGTGTGAAATATGCTATATATTTCCTGTGTGCAGAGCACATCCTCCTGAATATCCCACAAAAAGCAATTAGTGCTGTTTATGTTAAATGGGGAAAGCTTTTGTCTGATACTCCTGACGAATTGTAGGGTTTGTTTGTTTTTTAATTATATTGGAGCAGTACATTGGTTTTTAAACATGTAAACTGGTTAATCAGTTCTTCCCGGTATCTTTCTAGGAGGGATTCATTCAAAAATGATGTGCCTTAAATCTTTTGTTAATCATCCTTTTGTAGATATTGGAACCAAATATCTTTATTCAGATGAGAGCTAATAGTATTGCTTTTACTCTAGCTTTGGCCAGGAGGCTATAAGCAAAGAGCCCAAGTCCTGTCAGTATAAAGCTATAATTTATTATTATAAGCAGAAAGAAAGAAAGAAAGAAAGAAAGAAAGAAAGAAAGAAAGAAAGAAAGAAAGAAAGAAAGAAAGAAAGAAAGAAAGAAAGAAAGAAAGAAAGAAAGAAGTTTTAGTTCATGATTATGTCTTTGCAATCTTATCTCATTAATGCCTTTTGTTTTGATTAGTGATTTACCTGTGTGTGTGAATTCAGCATTATGGAATTGTGGAGTTAAATGCAGTTATAAATAATACACAGAAATACTTTAATAACATAACTGTTACTGACTAGTTGTTGTTGTTTAGTCGTTAAGTCATGTCCGACTTTTCGTGACCCCCTGGACCAAAGCACGCCAGGCCCTCCTGTCTTCCACTGCCTCCCAGAGTTTGGACAAATTCATGTTGGTAGCTTCGGTGACACTGTCCAACCATCTCGTCCTCTGACCTTCCCTTCTCCTCTTGCCTTCACACTTTCTTTACTGACTAGTACAGAGTCACAAAGAATATTAGGCTAATAGCCACTTTACAGGCTACAACATTCTTATGCTAAGAGTTCTTTAAAGTGTCAGTTAAGGATTAGCCTATCTAATGATTTTTATGTTTTACAAAGCACATATAATTTGCTGCATGAAGTGCCATTTTTGAGGGGGTTTCAGAGGTTGGGGGTTTGATTCCCCATTGTGCCTCCTTGACAGGGGCAGGACTTGATGATCCTTCCAGTTCTGAAGTTCTAAGGTTAAGGTTATGTAAAGTAGCCAGAAAGTGTATTTGAATCTCCAGCCTAAACTATGTCTATATTTCACATCATGACTTCTGAACTTGCTTCCCAACTGCACTTTACCAGCATTTCTTAAACTGGTAGCACAAAAACACAGTGGCACCTTAAAAACTGTTTTATTTGTAAGTGAGCTTTTGTGAACAAAAATTTATTTATTTATTTATTTATTTATTTATTTATTTATTTATTTTGTTTTTACCTTTAATCCTTAATTAGTCTAACAGGGCTATTTTTTCTATAACTACAGCTATAGTCAGAAAGAATCTGAAATGCTCTCTTTGCCATCTTTGACTCTTTCCCTCCACAGGTTTTTTTTTTTGTACATCCACACTTTCAATATTGTATTTGTAAACCAAAAGACGTAAGCCATTAATCAGGAAGAATTCCTTATTATACTCTCTCTTACAAAAACAGAGGAATGTTTAAAAAACAATTTTTAAAATGTATCTATGTTGAAACTTGAAACATATACTTCTTGCTTCTGATTCATTGCCAGTGTTTGAAAAAGACAGAGACTAGCACTTTGTCTCCATTATATACCAGAGGCTATTTGGCATTGTTAGGATGAGGTTATTTTAGGTCAACTGGTGTGTTTTTTTTAACCAACAAACTTAAGAAATTATCATGTTATGACATACTTGTTTATAGCTTTTGTGCTGCAGTTCTTGTGGAAACAAATTATCCAGTCATGAAAAATATTTAGCTTATAAAGCATGAAGTGTGGGCTAGTCAAGGATTTAATTACTTTCCTGACTGAAGTGCTATAAATTACTCCACTCTTTCCATCCCATCATCTTTTCAAATTCTCATAAAGTCTGAACCTATGCATATCTCACATTGATATAAAAGGATCTCTGAATGAGCCCAGGTGTTGCTCTTAGTGTAGATTCAGGGATACTTTCTTAAATTAGATTATTTTGAAGAGAAATAATCAACAGACTTTTCTTTAAATATAGATCCAAACCCTAGCACAGCTGATTGACTAGTATCCTATTGCTTACATATAAGCGTAAATCACAGTGAATCATTGCTAGTTAAGGATTCACTGCTTGTATTCATTCTGGCACCATAAGTCATAAAGCTGGCGTACAACAAGGAATACAAGCCATGGCTCCCTTAAGTTTGCTGCTATGATTTATGCTATTGCACTTATCCCAGTGTATGTAAGCAAAAAGTTTCTTGGCATTATTTAGATTAGCAGATATTGCAAAACAATCTTTTTATACCATAAAAATATAACATTGGTGTAGATAACCATGTAAGTTGTTATTTGAAAAGTTCATGTCAAGTGCTATGTAATTTTTTTGTACAAATGATTTCAAGTGTCTTGTGCTATATGATATCTACCTGATAACCATTCTATCCAGCCAACAGATAGTTAACTTTATAATCAGAATATAATGAGGCAGTTTGTCAAAGTCTTTGCTGAAGTAAAGATATATTATGTCTACAACATTCCCACTATCTACCAAGGAGCTTACCTGATTAAAAAAAATGAGATAAGATTAGTCTGGCAGGCTTTGTTCTTGACAAATCTGTGTTGGCTGTAGTTATCAATGCATTATTATTGTTGTTGTTGTTGATGATGATGATGTTGTTCTATTATTTTGTATTTTCTATTTTTTTATTTTATAATGATAAGAAAAGAAAATTACAAATAACAGAAATAAGAGTAAAATACAAACTCAGTAATGACTAAACACAATACACATTTCCCACCCATGCCACCTTCACCCTTGGGACTTTCTGTTGTTGTTTAGTCATTAAGTCGCGTCCAACTCTTTGTGACCCCATGGACCAGAGCACGCCAGGCCCTCCTGTCTTCCACTGCCTCCCGGAGTTTGGTCAGATTCATCTTGGTAGCTTTGATGACTCTTTCCAACCATCTCGTCCTCTGACGTCCCCTTCTCCTCTTGCCTTCACACTTTCCCTACATCAGGGTCTTTTCCAGGGAGTCTTCTACCCTTGGGACTATGTAACAATATCAGTTTGTACCACTTTTCACTCCTTTCCTCTCTAAAAAAACATTGATTCTTCTGCTGGCATATAGCCTTTCCCCTTCAAAAAACATATTCCAAATATAAATTCCATACATCTTTGAACCATACATCATTAGACTTTACCATTCCTCTTATTTTCATTTCACATGTTATCATTAATTGCTAAACTCCACATTTCTTTATCTTCAAGATTGATATTAATCTTGCTACTATAACCATTATATGGGGTATTGACAAGTATTGAGCCTTACCCAGAAAAAATTGACTTAGGAAGCTATAAATTGCAGGGTGTATTGGCCAATTTGTCTTTATTCAATGGTGCAAAAAATCAACTATCCTATGATTTTAACTTTGCATGTTCAGGTCCAAAGTGAACATGGCAGCACCTCCAGAAAAGTTCAGTGTGGAAGAGCATTGGACCATAATCAAGTTCCTGTTTCTCCAAGGGAAAGGTGCAAAGCAGATCTATGATGAAATGTCACAAACTATGGGTGACAGTGGCCCTCCATATGCAACAGTTAAACGTTGGGTTGTCAATTTTAAAACTGGCCATTTCGGTGTTGAAAATGAGAAACCCAGTGGAAGGCCTGTTTCTGTCTCTGTGCTGCAAATATGAAAGCCATTCATGACATGATCCATGGAGGACCACCGAATATCAGCCAAACGTATTGCTACATATCTGAGAATATCATGTGAGAGAGTTGGTGCCATTATCCACAATGACTTGGAAATGAGAAAGCTGGCAGCAAAGTGGATCCCCAAACTTTTGACAACTGAAGAAAAGAGGAAACGTGTGGAGTCATTGGTGGCTGTTTTGGAACATTTTGTAAGAAATGAGTCAGATTTCCTGGGAAAACTGGTAACTGGTGATGAGACATGGATCTACTGTTATGATCCTGAGACAAAGGAACAGTCTAAGGAATGGAGGCACAGTGGTTCTCCCAGGCCAAAGAAGTTCCGAGTGCAAAGGTTGGTGCAGAAGCAAATGGCAATAGTTTTTGGGGATAAGAAGGGAGTTCTGCTGGTGGACTACCTCCAACAGGGTTCAACCATCAATGCAGAATATTACTGTGCTTTATTGATGAAGTTGGGGCAAAACATCAAGGAAAAACATCGAGGAAAGCTCTCCAAAGGTGTCATCCTGTTGCATTACAACACCTTGTCACGCACTGCAGGTGAAACAATGACAGAACTGACATCCTTAGGCTTTCAAGTGATGCCCCATCCACCCTATTCTCCTGACTTGGCTCCTTTTGACTATTATCTGTTCCCCAAACTCAAAAAACAGCTAAAGGGACAACAATTTGGGAGTGTTCTGGAGGTAACTAATGCTTCAAATCAGTGGTTACACCAGCAGTTGGAAGAATTTTATTTGCAGGGACGTAAGAAGCTGCAGGACAGATGTCGCAAGTGCATTGACTTCCTGGGGGAATGTGTAGAATAGTGTGGCAGTTACAGCTTCGTAGCTCAATTTTTTCTGGGAAAGGCTCAATACTTGTCAGCACCCCCTTTCTGATATTTTTTCAAACGATTGTTCTTAGTTATGTTCAAGAGGGCAATGATTGGCAATATCTGAATATCACATCCAATAATTTTTCTAATTTCCTTAAAAATCAGTGCCCATTCTTTCTTATTTCAGATGTCCACCACATATGTATATAGGTTCCTTTTTCTTTTTCTTTTTACATCTTCAGCATTGAGATGGTATATTTTTATTGATTATATTCACTTATTACTGCATTGTTTTCAAGGTGCTTTCAGAGCTTTATAATATGCTCCAGAATTCTGTCTGGGATTGATGCCATGTTGATTGGTCTGTAGTTCCCACGTTCTTCCTTTTTGCCCTTTTTGAAGACAGGGACTGTGTTAGCCCTCCTCTAGTCATATGGCACTTCACTCATCCTCCATAATTTCAAGAAAATAATAAGTAATGGTTCTGAGAGCTCCCCAGCCAGTTCCTTCAATGGATGCAGTTCTTCTGGACCTGGGGATATGAACTCATTAACAGTAATAAGTTTTTCCTTGACTATTTGTTTATCAATCTCAAGCCCCAATCCTGTTCCCTCTATCTTTTGGGGAAACACTGAACTGAAGTAAGAATTTTTCTTTTTCTTTGACATCTGTTATTTTTTAAATCCCCATTGAGTAGCTGAGCCATTGTTTATTTTCTGTCTTTTGTTACCTGAATGTTCTCGCCATGAACAGTGAGGTTCACAGCTTGGAAATACATCTGAACCCAGCGCTCATCATGGAAACCCAGGTGGCGTCAGTGGTCCACTCCGCCAATTACCATCTGTGGCAGATTGCCCAGCTGCATCCCTATCTTGATGGTGGGGCCCTCACCACTCTGGTCCATGCACTTGTAATCTCAAGATTAAACCACTGTAATGCGCTCTATGTGGGGCTACCTTCGAGGTTGATGCGGAAGCTTCAAATGGTGCAGAACGCGGCGGCCAGACTTCTTAGTGGGGTGAGAAAACACCAGCATATCTCTCCCACTCTGGCTGCCTTACACTGGCTGCCCATTCGTTTCCGCATTGACTTCAAAGTGTTAATGACATACAAAGCCCTAAACGGTTTAGGACCTCGATATCTGGCAAAACGCCTTCTTCCACCTAGATCTACTCAAGTCACTCGCCATAGCCAGGAAAGACTGCTGAGGGGCCTGATGCCGAGAGAGGCCTAGAAAGAAAGAACAAGAAAACGGGCCCCTCGACTTTGGAACAGCCTTCCATCAGAGATCTGCCTGGCACCCTCACTGGGTGTTTTCAAGAGCCAATTAAAAACTTGGCTCTTTAGGCAGGCCTTCCCTCCTGCCAATAATTGATTTTTTACTTTTCTTGGTTTTTTTGTTGTTTATCCTCCCATCTTGATTATATTATTATTGTAGATTTTGTGTACAATATTTTGTGAGCCACCCTGAGTGGACTCCTGTCTAGAAGAGCGGGATAAAAACCCAATAATAAATAAATAAAAATACATAAAGTCCTAAACTAAAATTTTCAGTTCTTCCTTGTTTCCCATACTCCTGGAATTCATATATAGACACTGGAGATTGTGTGATTTCTGGCCTGCCTTCCTTCATACATTTTTATGAAGATTGTTATCGGCCCTGTTATAGCTGCTCGGTCGGTTCCTCTTTTTAAGCCTTCTCCTATCTTTACCTTTGAGCTTGCTTCTCCTTCCCACTTCCAATTCAGTTTAAAGTCCTCCCGATGAAGTCCTTATTGCCGTGGTCAAATACATTCTTCCCAGTTCTTGTGAAGTGCAACCCATCACTTACCAGCTGTGCATCTTCTAGGAAGCATAGCCTGTGTTCCCAAAATTCAAATCCCTCATGTTGGCATCACCTTTGAAGCCAGTTGTTCACCCCGGAGTATTTTGTTTTCCTGTTTTGTTTCTCTTCTGAGTACTGATAGAATGGACAAGAAAACTACAGTGGTGCCTCGCTAGACAATGATAATCCGTTCCACTGAAATCGCTGTTTAGCAAAATCATTGTCTAGCGAAAAGCATTTCCCAATTGGAATGCATTGAAACCTGTTTAATGCATTCCAATGGGGAAGAATCGTCATTGTCTAGCGAAGATTGGCCATGGGAAAGCCGCTTTGTGAACCACTGACCAGCTGTTTAAATAGCTGTCTTGCGAAGCTTAGGTCCCGAAAACACCCGTTTTGTGACTGCGGAGGGAACTGTCAAAATCGTCGTCTAGCGAAAATCGGTTTGTGAAGCAGGGACCAAACATTGTCCAGCAAAATTCCCCCATAGGAATCACTGTTTTGCGAATCACTATAGCGATCGCAAAAAGTCAATGTCTAACGAAAAAACTGTCATGTGGGGTAACTGTCTAGCAAGGCGCCACTGTATTTAGGCTCCAAAGTACTTGAGTTTTCAAAATCTGTTACGATTTTTTTTTGTAGTTCCTCTTGGCTCTTTCATTTGTTCACAAGTGGGTGAGAAGAAAAGGATACAATTTTGTGGGTTTTATGACAATCTTGCCATCACACCCCTAATCTGTCCTCCAGGGAGACACATACCTGGCAGGTCCATGGATCTTCCTGGTATGTTTCTGTTTCAGTCCCATGCAGTATAGTAGAGAGACTTCTACTATTCTTCTCTTCTTCATTTAGTAGGTTTTGAGTTCTGTGTTTACATGGCTGAGTTTCAGCCACATTCATGTCCTCTTGCAGGATTTCCTGTATGTGTACGTTTGCATGCTGTCTGCCAGAATCCTCTTCAAAAATCTAACAGTGATTTTGCAGTTCCACTGGTGCAGAGTGTCTTCTCAGTTTTTGCTCCTGTGACTCTTTTCCATGGAACTTCTTCTATTATGTTTCTTCTCTCCTCAGCATTCTCCTCTTCTGCTTTTTCTTGTTGTTCTTCTACTTCTAGCACCTCCCTTGCCATCTGCCACTGCTCAAGTCCTATCTATGTATTCTTCATCTTCTGTTATAGGCTTAAGAATTGTTACTTGCTGCTCCAGTTCTTTCATTTTCCCCCTTCCAATAGTGCTACTACATTGCACTTGATGAATGTAGACAATGTGTTGTTCTCTGGCACAAAGACAAATATTGCACACACCTTGCAGGTTCACCACCACTGAAGTGTCTCTTTCCTTCATAATTCCTGTCGCATTTTATTTTCTTCTGTTTGTCTGTCAGTGCCCTTTCCTTTGCCTTGAAGAATGCTGGAAAGTTCACTAATATATAACTATATCCAAAAACCAAAACTTTCTGTTAGGGGCCTCCCCTACCAAACTTCCCCATTAAACTCTTGTTATCTTTCCATATTCACTCAGTCTAATTCATTCCCTGGGGTCTGTCTCAGTTTTATTCTTTTACTGTGCTGTGTTAGGATCAGCAAACAGAAAGGATTAGCACTGCCTTGTATATCTCTTACCAAATATTTGTATGCTGAAATCCTGTACATGTTAATTCCATGCTGGTGGTAAGACAGAGAATGACATCAGGCGGGACAACTTTTTGGAAGCCAAACATTTCCTCCCATCCTAAACTCCCCATGGGTCCTGAGTAATCCCTTTTGTCATTGCAAATCCATTGAGGCTGTGGGACAGGAGGAGGAAGTCCTTAATTACCAAACATTACTGCTGCTAGGATGCCTTTACTATGACCACTGATTTTCAATAATTAAAGACAAATAGCACAGGTTTCTGACAATAAAGGGGATTATTTGGGACCTGTGGGGGAGAAGGAAATGTTGAATTTCCAAAAATTTACTGCACCTAGTGACTAGAAATGGGCGTATTCGTATATGAATACAAATATTCGCATGCAGCTGGACTTAACGAGGGGCTGGTCTCTGGGGCTGGACCATCAACTCACATTTCCTGCTGTGGCACTGGTCCCACTCATACTTCCAATCGCTCCCCGAGTGCCTCTCTCTTCCTGTTCCGCTGGCCACTCAGCTGCCGTGCAGGGAGACTCGTCCTCCCTCCCCCTGCCTGGAGTGGTCAGCTGAGCAAGAAGAGACCAGCACTCCAGGCACAATGGGAAGAATGAACGGGATGGGCACCACAGCAGGACAGTGAGTGGATGGTCTGGCCCCAGGGGCCAGACCCTTGTTAAGGCCAGCTGCGCAGGGATATTCGTGTAGAACTGTAAAGCTGGAAGACACCCTATGGATCATCAAGTCCAGCCCTGTCAAGGAGGTACAGTGATGATCTGAACTCCCAATCACTGGCTTCACAGCCAGATACCTGGATTACAAAGCTGTCCACCACTGTGAAGACAGAGGCAGGTTGTTGAGTTTACTGCAGAAGAGTATTGGGTGGCTCATTGTTATGAAGCAGTGAGGACCTCATTGCTCACTAATTCCAAACTAGGAAAACATCTTGGCCAGTTATGACTTTAGGTTTGGTCTTTTCATGGTTTTTTTCAATAACTGTTTTTCTGATTGTTTTCCAGTTGCTATAGACCACCATGTACAGTTCGAACGAAACGCTGTGAGTCTGGATTTTCTTACAGTGAAGAAGTATGCCGTTGTGTACCCACATATTGGAAAAGACCACTTATTAATTAGAGATGAAGATAACAACTGACAGTTTGGTGTACATTTTTCCTGTTCCTGTTTTCTTAAGACTGCTATCATTTTGGATTGACAGAACAGAAGAGACGTTATAGGACTGTCTGAGACAGACTTATTTGTGCTCTGAGGCACATGAAAAACAGATAGGCAAAACTGGGATTTTCTTCATTATAAAGAACTTGCCAAGGACTCAGTTTTGCCGGTGGCCAAACAGCCTAGGTTTTCTTCTTTATGATTTTTTTAAAAAGATAATGACTATATAATTTATTTCCATTTAAAATATTGTACTGCATTCCTGTTTATAGCAGTAACAACTGTTAAATCTCACTGTGATCAATATTTTTATATCGTTCAAAATATGTTTTAAATAAAATGAAATTGTATTATAGCTATTGAGCTCGTTACCTTTCCATATACTTTGAGCAATCTTTAGCCTTTACTATAGATGAAGAATAGGTGCACTTGAACTGCCCATTCCTAAGGGCATAGTAGACTAGATAACATTTCAAATACATTTTCTAGACCCTGCATGATTTTCATGTACAGGTTACTTTTGTTGCACCTTTCTGCACGGTCTATTCCCTGTGACTCATACACACTAATATTTGAAATACTGGGTGTAATTTTTCTTTATTAAGAGTCTTTTGATAGTCCTTTGATTTGCCTCTATAAATGCAATAACATTTGTATTTCTGTTTTGCTATTTTGTAGTTTATGTTTGAAATCTTTCCACATAATTAGTTATAAATAGGAGATGCTAATTTTTAAAAAAATTAAATTCAAAGCAGTATCTAAGACCTTGCACTAAATTATGAGCACTAAATTATGTTATAAAACTTGTAAATGTTTAACAGTAGAAGTGCTTCAGCTGTTGCTAGATAGTTGTTGAACTCCAACTGTATGTAGATGCTCATCAACCCTTCCATGACTCTCATTTCATAGCTCTGCATCCTTATTCAATTTATTCATGAATATTTATAAATGTTCTAGCTAGGTTTCAAATCCTATTTTCCATCCCATAGCTGTACATGTTCTTACTGATACAAATATGCATTCACAGAAACCACAACTTTGTAATCACACTCTCTCTCACCAACAGTGTTGCTTCAAAACAGCAATAATCCAATTAAATGGAGGCAAACCATGCATGCTGCTATTCTAAAAGTAATTACAAATTCTGCATGTAAAAATCTGAATAATGATTAAGCCAAACTTGAAACAGGAGTCACTCTATGGAATAATGTAGAACTTAGAACCCCACTAACTTTAATTCATTATGAAAACTTATATCTACCAAAATATCAACTTCCTTTGGTTTGTGCATTCTTCCTTAGGAATTCAGAACAAAGTCACTTTAAAAGGTTTGGCCTGTTTTGTAACTGAAATAATAAATATCTGTAATTGATAGGAATTGTGGTTTCAGTAGAACCAGGAAATCCCTTCAACACTATAACATGGGGTGTTCCTCCATATAGTATTTGTGTTCTTTGAAAGGGTAAGTTTATCATTCCACTCATTCCTTATTGATGTTTTGCAGCCATATTGTCAAAACGTAGAGCCAGACAATGTGTCATATTATTTGCCTTGTATGGACAGAGCTATATGCTATAGTATATCATTAGAGTCGTCCTTGTTTAATTGTTTAGTTGTGTCCAACTCTTCGTGACCCCATGGACCAGAGCATGTCAGGCCCTCCTATCTTCCACTGCCTCTCGGAGTTGTGTCAAATTCACGTTGGTTGCTTCAAGGACCATCTCATCCTCTGTCGTCCCCTTCTCCTCTTGCCTTCACACTTTCCTAACATCAAGGTCTTTTCCAAGGAGTCTTCTCTTCTCATGAGATGGCTAAAGTATTGGAGCCTCAGCTTCAGGATCTGTCCTTCCAGTGAGCACTCAGGGTTGATTTCCTTTAGAATGGATAGGTTTGTTCTCCTTGCAGTCCAGGGGACTCTCAAGAGTCTCCTCCAGCACCACAATTTAAAAGTATCAATTCTTCGGCGGTCTGCTTTCTTTATGGTCCAGCTCTCACTTCCATACATCACTACAGGGAAAACCATAGCTTTGACTATGCGGACTTTTGTTGGCAAGGTGATATCTCTGCTTTTTAAGATGCTGTCTAGGTTTGTCATCGCTTTCCTCCCAAGAAGCAGTCATCTTTTAATTTTGTGGCTGCTGTCTCCATCTGCAGTGATCATGGAGCCCAAGAAAGTAAAATCTGACACTGCCTCCGTGAAGGGGATCAGTAGGGCAGTGGTTCCCAAACATTTTTGATGTGAAGCTCCCATGCTTTACTGACCAAAGATTGCAGCTCCCCTTGCTCAGATGGGCCATCAGGGATCTCACTGCCACTTCTCCCTAGCCATCCCATTCCCCCTGCCGAATATCTCCAATTGCCTACTTCCTTTCAGGTCCTGATGCAGGAAACTCATGAGGCCACCCAGCAAGTGCCTCACCAGGGACCATAGAGAGGAGGCAAAGAGGGTAAGGCACACAGCCTCCACTTCCAGTTCCTGTTTGACACACAGCTATGAACATCTCCTCTACATTCTCTCCCTTTTCCCATGTTATCCTGGCTCAGATCCTGAGCTTCTCACAAACCTGTGGCACACCGTTTGGGAACTCCTGTATTAGGGGCTTATGAATACTGAAGTGAGGTTCACCATTAGTTCGCTTCACATGGAATGTCTCTAAAAGCTTCGTGCTGAAGCTGGGACTTTCCCTGAGCACCATTTGTCTTTATTGGCTATTGACCTGCATTCCTAGCATTATCTCTTGTGTTTGTCTCTACTTTCCCATTTAGCAGCTGCCTAAAACTGCACTTTTGCAGTACTAGCACCTTCAACAATTACAGTGGTGCCCCACACAGCGAGGCTAATCCGTTCTGGATTAACCTTCGCTGTGGGAAACATCGCTGTGCGGGAGGGAAAAAGCCATAGAAACGCATTGAACTTTGTTCAATGCGTTCCTATGGCTTTCAAACTCACTGTTCAGCGAAGTTCCTCCATAGGCGGCAGCCATTTTCGCGCCCTCCCCTCGCAGAACGAGGGTGCCAAAATGGCTGCCATCAGCTGTTCGGCGGGTCAAAAATGGCCGCCGGAACAGCCAAAAGGGGCCGGGGCGCAGCGTTTTCGCACCCTTGGTAAGCAAGGGGAGCGCGCGAAAATGCTGCCGGAAGCCCTGAAATGGTTGCGCGCAGCCATTTCGGGGCTTCCGCAGCATTTTCGCGCGCTCCCCTTGCTTACCAAGGGCGCGAAAACGCTGCGCCCCGGCCCCTTTCAGCTGTTCCGGCGGCCATTTTTGACCCGCCGAACAGCTGATCGGCGGGGCGCAAAGCGAAGGTCGGTAAGCGAGCAGCTTACCGACCTTCGCTCTGCGATTTTCGCCCATTGGGGCCATCTACCGTGCGCTCGTTGTGCAAGGCACCACTGTATTTGCAAAAAAAAAACCCTAACAGGCAAAATCCTGTTGTCCTCACTTTACATCGGTGTAACCCAAACCGGGCATCACAAACATTTCATTTAAAGTCATAGAATGATTCCTGCCCCCCCTTCAGGTTCCAGGGCTAACTATGACTTCCTTTATGCTCAAGATAGCCTTGGAAGGGGCTGGGGTGAGGGAAGCTTAGTTGTAAAAAAAACACCAATAGCAGCTCTGAGCTTAGCAGCACTGATGCAACTGTGAGTTTTTGCTTGCTTGCTTGCTTACTGTTAAAGGTGCCTCCCTGCCGCATTCTGAGGCTCCCAAAGTCACCTTTGAGGCAAAAGGGAGCCTTAGGAAGCCTCAGAACTAGAAAGGAGGGGGTCGAAAACTTTAATGTATAATTACATATTTCCAGTACCTGATCTGGATTACGCTGGTGTAAAGTTATGAAGCAGAATTTTCCCCAGTCCATTAGAATGTTAACATGTACACAAATGTTTTCTTATCTCTAACAAAAAATGTCTTGTTCCTGCATGAGGTTGAAAAGGCACTGTTAGCATCCAAGTAAGCTGTTCCCAGTCTACCTTGAACAATCAGCAGTTGGACATGGATGACAAGCATTATAAGCAAGATACCAAAGTATGTGAAACCCTGCACAGTTATATGCTTTACCTTGACTTTCAGTGCACATAAATTGGCTCTCATATTTATCTTTTTAAAATTATTTATTTATCAATCGATGATTGCTGGTTGAAATCCAGGAGTTCAGTTGTGTGCATTAAGTTTCCGTTACTAACTAAGATATCATCTAAAGTTCTTAGAGGTTTGGAATGTCACACCTACAATGCTGCATTTATTATTTGAACATTGGTTGAAATTCAGTTGCTTAGCATAGTAAGTTGCAATGAGAGTTGATTGATTCAGTGGAACTTAACGTAGGAGTTGGTCCTGCTCTATTTGTGACTTACTAAGCTAAACAGAGTTTCAGCCAGAAAATGTATTTCCTTACTACATTTATATCCCACCTGTCCACAAAAGAGTTGGGGCAGGGTACATGGTTGGCTCTTCTCCCCACTGTCCTCACAAAAATGCTGTAAGGTAGACAGATAGAGAGGTAGCTACTGGACAGAGTCACCCACATTAAACCTGTGGCTCTCCTAGCCTGGTTCTGATACTCTAATTATTTGCACTGCATTGCTTAAATGCCATTTCCCAGTTAAGATACCTTTAGGACCAATTTACAGTGGTGCCTCGCTTGATGATGTTAATTTGTTCCAGCAAAATCGCTGTAGAGCGAAAACATTGTCAAACGAAATGAAAAAACAACAACATTGAAATGCATTAAAACCTGGTTAATGTGTTCCAATGGGCTGAATACCTGCTCGTCTAGCAAAGATCCTCCATACAGCGGCCATTTTCGGTGCCTGTATAGTGAGGAATCCGACCTAGAAAACAGCAGGGGGCCATTTTGAAAGCCAGCAGCCATTTTCAAACCCGACGATCAGCTCTTTGCTGATTGTCGTAAAGCAAAAAATCGGTTCCTCAAACAGGGAACCGATCAACGTGAAGCGAAATTCCCCCATTTAAAACATCATTTTGCGATCGCAAAAGCAATCACAAAAACATCAACATAATGTGGATTCATCATAGAGCGGGGTAATCATCCAGCGGGGCATGACTGTAGTTTAACTGTAACTAATGGTTAACAAAATTTTAGTCGAAACGATTGGAAAAAGAATTTTACCATAGTTAAAATGTGCCAACTACTTTTTTAAAAAGGCTGAATCCTTTCCAGACAGAAAATTTAAGTATCAAACAAAACTGAACAGTGTGAACAAAACAGTTCTCCATTATTCAGGTTGAACATTAAACAAGCAAACAAATCCCTTAAGGCTTGATGCAACTCGAGAGTATGCCCAGCCTAAATTAATTATGTCTGTGTAACATTTCTCCATTCTGTTTCAGGACTGTTGTAAATTGAAGACCAGAGCTTTTAAATTCTGTCCAGCAACACACGTTTCATCTTCTATTACTACTACAACTGCTAAATATTTTCTCCTAATAACATGCCTGTTGCTGAGGTCAATTTAGTTCTGGTCCCAAAGGCTTATGGGGAAGAATGATGTGGGAAGGCAGAGAACTTGCTTGAATTTGTATCAAAGAGCAGTGTTTATGTAAGAAAATGTTTATGGAAGGATTTGGTCCTTGAATTATTTCTACCAGTTGCCCAATAATAACCCAATGCAGCTCAGTCTAAATTAATGGAAGATGTACACATTTCCATTTAAAATCCATGGGAGCAGTCTGATTGATTGATATTCCTTATTTTTCCATTGGGGTTTAAAAAGAAACAGGAGACCCAATTACAGTGCTACTTAAATGTAATGACCTTGATATAATCTTGAACTGGATATAGTACCTGCAGATACACAGGAATACAAGATAATTCAAAAGTGCCTCATTTCCCTGTTCCCACCTATCAGTATGACCACACAGGTCCTGGAAGCGTCTAGAAGCAGCAGTTCTCCCATTTCAGTCAGTGCAATGCACGCTAAGGGGTTAATATGCACACTCTTGAGAATTTTAATTTTTTGTAATTTGGTATGTCTCTGTATCATTCCTTCTTATGTAATCTGTTTTTTTTAAATTAGGTAGACTTTATTATAGGATGCTATGAAATGATGTTTATTACCTAGAAAAAAAATCAATGTCTTTTTAGCCTATCAGTATTCAATAGCCTTTTTCAAGGTACTGTAAAGTTATGTTAGAGACAACACAGGCATGCATTTATTTAAACTTCAGAAAGTATATAAACATAAAATTATTTGTACCCTGCATTATAGATCCTGTAAATATTTTCATTTTTTAAAAAAAAAAACACAGTTTGCAAATACTTCTACTCAGAGTCTCTGAACCAACTCACTGGTGACTAATAATTAAAACAAAAAGCTACAAATTTTGTTCTTTCTATTAAAAACACGTATAACTTCAGCATGCCACTTAGATTCAGTGGAACTTTTACTGGACACAACTAAGGTAGGAAGATAGGGAGATATTTTTAAAAAAATCCTCCCAATCCTACTCTCAGAGGAGTAGAAGAAAATCCAATTCTTCATTCATACCTGGGGCAAAATCTTTGGTTTTAAAATCCATTCTATTTCTGTTTAGAGCAACATCTTACAATCTTTAGGGTCTACATTTTCTCTTGCACAGAATGTGAAGTCTGCTGCAGAATGTCTGTGATCTACAAGCTAGGTAACTAGAGGGGTCTCTGTCTTCTGACAGGTTTTTTTTTGCATTTATGGATGCTGCCCAGTTTTCTAACTTACACAAAGTTTGTTTCTGTGTGTGTGTTTGGAACATTGCCCTTTCAGTTATGACCTAGATTATGGTATCATAGCATTTGTCCAAAAACATCTCTGCAAAAGTAGTTTTGATATGGAGCCAAAAGTTGGGAGTTCAATTGTGTATCAGTGTGTATCCCAGGAGAAGAGCCAGCCTGTGTGGCCTTGGACAAGCTACACAGTCCCAGAGCACTTCTAGAAGAAGGGACTGGTAAACCACTTCTGAGTATTCTCTACCTGGAAAACCCTGAAAAGGGTCTCCATGAATCAGAATTGACTATACAGCACATAATTATTAATTCCTCTCTGCCTTGCTCCCCATTATTTTCTTTCTTTGACCAGGAAGGGTCTAGAAGAGAGCTGGGGAATTGCAAAAAAAGGGCCTTGGAAGGCTGAAAGGCATGTCTAATGTGAGATACATAACTCAAAAGCTGTACATAGGGATTAACCATATGCATAGTACACATACAGTTTTCACAGAAGAAGCATTTTTTAAATGAAGGATTGTTATTATGAAATGCTGAGACGTTTCAATTATAGCAGGTTAATTGTATGAACCTCCCCTCTGTCTTCTGGAACAAAGAATTGTTATTATTAGTTAGAAAAATAATTATTAATTAATTAGAACAATAAAATTATATTTTTACAAGCAACTAGATGTAGTTGAGCTTTCTAAAAACAAATAAGAGTGATATCTGGTTTGATATTTACATAAACAGAGGCTCCAAATGCAGAAGGTGCGGTGATTCAGCAGCCATAGCACAGAAACCGTTCACGATTGCATGCAACCATCACCTTGTCTGATTGTCGTCATTGCTTCCGCCATTCGGCCTGTGCATGAATAAGTATTGAATACAACAGTGGTCCCCAACCTTGGGCCTCCAGATGTTCCTGGACTTCAACTCCCAGAAATCCTGGCCAGCAGAGGTGGTGGTGAAGGCTTCTGGGAGTTGTAGTCCAAGAACATCTGGAGGCCCAAGGTTGGGGACCACTGGAATACAGTACACCTTTTGGCTTTTGCAACTAACTAAGGTTAATAAAGCAACTGTGTTTCATTTTATTTAATTTATTCCTTATATGTGTGTAACTGACCCTTCAGCTTTTGCCATAAACCTTAGAAAGAGAACAAGAGTATTTTTGTGGCTTCCTGGGTGATATATGATGTATTTATTACTTAATTAGCTTAAATTTCCATTTGCAGTAACAGAATCCTAGTATTACATATATCAGGCTCAGACAGTTCATCTCATCTCACAAAAAAAGATAATAATCAAAATATGTTAAACATGAAATATTACTATACTGTAAAAGAAACGCACACTGTAAATAAAGTGCAGATACAGAAGAATTTCCTTGGATCACAGACATACTGGACAGGCCGTAGGACCACCAAAACACAAAGTTTTTGACATCTAAAGACAAAGAATGGGCTAAACTTGGGCATGCTTTTTCCAATTCGGATATATCAATACATGCCCTCTTAAAAAATGCTGCGGCTGTACAAAGTCTTCCTAAAGTGTTAAACTTTTATTTAGGAGTGAAGATAGATGCCTACACCTGAGAATAAGTGAACTGAAATGATTCACAATATTGACAAATACAGTATCTTGCCATATAATTAATCTCTGTCACCCTGAAATACAGAGAATGTGGTCAACAGACAGGAATGTATTGGTGGGAAGTCATCAACTTGTGATATTTAGAGGCTTCTAGAGATAGGAAGTTATAGGGTCCCATAAATTTCTGAGTTATAAAAATGTACTACACAACATGCTGTAATTTAAACTGTACTGTACCAATAAAATAATAAACCAGTCATGTTAGCTGATGGTGCTTTGAAGAATAGCTGTCATCTGCTGTTCTTAATGGTAAACTGCAAATATTTTTCACATTTCTCCTTTTCACATTGATGCATGCAAATAAGAGACTTCTGCAGCTGTAATCGATAGTATAAATAAATACATGTGTCACATTTTATATGACTGTCCATGCTTAAAGCAAATTTGGCTACAAATATTTGTTGTTATGCACCATCAAGTTTTTTTCCCCAGTTTATGGCAATGCTATAAAGCAATTCTCTCCAAAAAGACCAGCTCTGCTCAGGTCTTGCAAACTCAGGATTGTGGCTTTCCTTATTGACTCAATCCATCTTACACTGTTCTTCTTTTACTTTCAATATTTTCCAATATTAGCATCTTTCCTGGTGAGTCTAGTCTTCTCATGATATACCCAGTCTTTTTGGCTGCCCATAGTATCTGTGAAGCTCTCTTTAACACCATATTTCAAATGAATCCATTCTTCCGTCATTTTTCTTCTCTGTCCAGTTTCCACATTGGTACATCATAATGAGGAAAACCATAGTAACCATACTATAGATGATCTTGCCTTGTTGTCTAGAAAACTTTCCTTACACTTAAGGAGTTTTGTTCCTGAAGCTCCTTCATAACTGCTCCGTCTTTTTCTGATTTCTTGGCTGAAGTCTCCATTTTTATTTATGATTGTACCAAGAAATATTCAGCCATTTTGATCTCTTCACTGTCAACATTAAAGTTATATAATTATTCTGTACTCATAAATTTTTGTTACATGCTCAACTATAATCTTGCTTTTGCACTTCCTTCTTTATCTCAATTACTAGTAGTTTCAAATAATACACCAGCAGTGTATCATCTGCATATTTTATTGCACATTTCATTTGCATCTAATCCTTTTTTAAAAAATGATACTTAATACACGTGACTTGCAGAGATAGGGAGTTGAAATACACCATTGTCAGGCACTTCTGCTGATTACAAACTATTCTGTTTCTTCAAATTCTATTGTAACAGTTTATTCTGAGTATAGGATATGCATCAGAACAATCAAATACTGTGCCATAACTGCCTCTTTTAGAATTATCTATAGCTTTTTGATTTACACAGTTAACGGCTTTAGTGTAATCTATAAACCACAAACTGATTTTCTTCAGAAGTATTTGCAAACATATATATTCAATAAGATTTCTAAAGCTCCATCCTGTTCTGAATGCAGCTACGAGCATGGTTTGGTCTAAGAGGGAGAGGGAGAGAAAGGACACAGACAGAGAGAAGTCAGGATGAGAGAGAAACCACAGAGAGAAAGAGAGAGAAAGAGCCAAGCAGACAGACCAGAACTATGGAAAGAAAGGAGGCATAAAGGGAGAGGGACGGGACGAAAGAGCCTAACACAAACACACAGAGGGAGAGAAGAGCCACAAAGACAGAGGAACCACACAGAGAGAGTTAAGAGTCCAAAAAAGTCTCTCCCCCCCTCTCTCTCTCTCACACACACACAGAGAGAGATTATTCACAATGTTTTGTGGCCTAAGCCACCCAAAGTATGTCTTCCCTCCACTTCAATTTATTTCTTTCCTTCTCAGATATTTAGAAAAAGCAAGCCAGCGTTTGTGTACTTCAAAGTGAGCTCTGTTCCGTTCAACACAGTTCATTGCCAAGAGATCAGCTTAGCCTGCAGCTCTGCACCTATGCATTCAGCTGTGTATCTTTTGGGGGTGAACTGAGCCTTTGGGCAAGAGGGTATCTTACAACTGCAGCCTTAGAACAGGAATAAGCATAACCTAACTCTTCTGCATACACTGGCCAGCAAGGTCACATGTAGACACAGTATCTAGAAACATTCTGGATGTTTTTGAACCATGAAGCGTTCCTTTCTAGGGTAGATCATGTATAATAGAATTTGTCAAAAAACAGGCATGACAATTGCTTTGTGTTTGGGTGAGAAGTGATTAACCAAAAAAAAAAAAAAAAAAAGATTAGGTCTTGGTTTTTTCTTTTGTTTTGTGTCATCTTGTGAATGGGAACGAGCACAAGAAATGTACACCATCTTGACCACTGACATTGGTATTGTGAAAAGTCTGACTGACCTTTTCTATGGAAAGGTTGTCATTCTTTCTTCCTGCTGGCAATGTGGGCACCATGCTGCAAAGCAATTTTGAGCCACTTTCTGATGCTTTAAATTATGGACATAGCATCAATATCCCACATTCATAAACCTGAGGTTTTTGAAGGATTGGTTGTTTCCTAGCATTTCTTGAATTATTGGAGACTAGCTTTAAAAAGCAAATTAAAATTAAGAAAGGAGGTTGGATTAGAATATGTTTTCTGGGAATTGTACCTCTTTCCTCCCCCCCCCTCATTTCCTATCTCCAAATACAGATAACAATTTTAATCATGTCTGTAGTGTATTAGCAGGATACTCAATGTGGTATAATGGATAGAATGGCAGACTAGGACTCAGGAGGAGACCTAGGTTCAAATGCCCACTGGGCTATAGAAACTCATTGAGAGGGTAGAACTGGTAAAATTGCTCCTTAAATATCTCATTTACCTTGAAAATACTATTAAGTTCAAAATAAGTTGGCTTTTGACTTGACAGCAAAAATAATAATAATAACAATAGTATGCTGCCATACACTAATGTACATAAGACTCCTTCATTCATGGCTTCTTTGCACAAGTATATGAAATAAAAGAAAATGTGAATTGATGATTGTTGTGGGTTTTTGGGCTGTTTGGCCATGTTCTTAAGGTTTTTTTCCCTAATGTTTGGCCAGTCTCTGTGGCCGGCATCTTCAAAACGTGAATTGTCATGTTTTTTACACCATCATTGTAGGACTGTGGCCTTTAATGGACAAAAATGTTGAAATAACCAATTTGTTTACATGATTAGTTGTCCTGGAATAACAGCCATCCATTTCTGTTTTTTATATACATTCAAAGGGAAACTAAGAGGCTGAAGATGGGGGGGGGGGGTCCCTGGTAAAATCAAGAACTCATCTAACTTTCTGGATAAGTCATCTTGTAAACATCAGCAAAGTTGTTATTTCTAGTATACAGAAATGGATGGAATGCAGAGCTCTTGGAAAGGAACATGACCTGTGAAGACAGTGTGTTTGATTTTCTCAGTTCCTGTCTTTTAAGTAGGGGATCCATAAATTGGTGACGCATCTTTAGGCCAGCGGATATAAACAGATGATACTAATTTTCTCTATGTGATTAATTCTCCGGTAAATACAGCCAAATAGGGACACTTGGAGTAATCCAGCTGTTAAGACAAGGATAGCTGTAGTAGTTTGCTGTGGTCCACACAGTCAAAGGCTTTTGCGTAGTCAATGAAGCAGAAGTAGATTTTTTTTCTGGAACTCTCTGGCTTTCTCCATAATCCAACACATGTTAGCAATTTGGTCCCTAGCTCCTCTGCCCTTTCAGAATACAGTTTGTACTTCTGGGAGTTCTCAGTCCATATACTGCTGTAGCCTACCTTGTAGGATTTTGAGCATAACCTTGCTAGCGTGTGAAATGAGTGCAATTGTACAGTAGTTGGAGAATTCTTTGGCACTGCCCTTCTTTGCGATTGGGATGTAGACTGATCTTTTCCAATCCTCTGGCCACTGCTGATTTTTCCAGACTTCCTGGCATATTGAGTCTAGCACCTTAACAGTGTCATCTTTTAAGATTTTCAATAGTTCAACTGGAATGTCATCACATCCACTGGCCTTGTTGTTAGCCATGCTTTCTAAGGCCCACTTGACTTCACTCTCCAGGATGTCTGGCTCAAGGTCAGCAACCACACTATCTGGGTTGTCTGGGACATGCAGATCTTTCTGGTATAATTCCTCTGTGTATTCTTGCCACCTCTTCTTGATGTCTTCTGCTTCTGTAAGGTCCCTACCATTTTTGTCCTTTATGATGTCCATCTTTGCATAAAATGTTCCTCTAATATCTCCAATTTTCTTGAACAGATCTCTGTGGGTGATCACGGAACAAAGGAAGGCCAATTGCCTTAGAACAAAGGAGTCGACAGTGCAGATGTCTGAATCAGTGGAGCCTACAGGCAATGCCCTGAGAGCTCTTTTATTTACTTAGCATTATTACATATTATGTTGTTAGAATTCAGATAGGATACTAATTACCTAATTGTAACTAAGATTGGTTGAAATAACGCTTTGATCTTGTGCTCTACCTGTAAGCGAAAGGGCAGAATAAGGGGTTACCTTGCCTGCTGGCAGCTGCCACGTCCTTTCAGGAGTGTATGCGCATCACTGGAACAGAATGCAGCTACAACCTTTAAGCAGAAGTTTCCCTTTCTATTGTTTTCCTCTATATCTTTGCACTGTTCATTTAATAAGGCCCTCTTGTCTCTCCTTGCTATTCTTTAGAAGTCAGCATTCAATTTTCTGTAACTTTCCCTATCTCCCTTGCATTTTGTTTCCCTTCTCTGCTATTCATAAGGCCTTGTTGGCCAACCATTTTGCTTTCTTGCATTTCCTTTCCTTTGGGATGGTTTTTGTTGCTGCCTCCTGTACAATGTTATGGGCCTCCATCCATAGTTCTTCAGGCACTCTGTCCACGAAATCTAGTTCCTTAAATCTATTCTTCACTTCCACTGTGAATTCATAAGGGATTTGGTTTAGATTATACCTGACTAGCCACTTACTTAACTTATATGCAGAATACATCATGAGAAAGGCTGGAGTGGATGAATCCCAAAATGGAATTAAGATTGTCAGAATAAATATCAACAGCCCCAGATATGCAGATAATACCACTCTGATGGCAGAAAGTGATGATGAATTAAAGAACCTCTTAATGAGTGTAAAAGAGGAGAGCACAAAAAATGGTCTAAAGCTCAACATCATAAAAAACTAAGATCATGGCCACTGGCCCTATCACCTCCTGGCAAATAGAAGGTGAGGATATGGAAGCTGTGACAGATTTTATCTTCTTGGGCTCCATGATCACTGCAGATGGTGACAGCAGCCCTGAAATTAAAAGACTCCTGCTTCTTGGGAGGAAAGCAATGACAAACCTAGACAGCATCTTAAAAAGCAGAGACATCATCTTGCCGACAAAGGTCTGCATAGTCAAAGCTATGGTTTTTCCAGTAGCGATGTATGGAAGTGAGAGCTGGACCATAAAGAAGGCTGACCACCAAAGAATTGATGCTTTTGAATTGTGGTGGTGGAGGAGACTCTTGTGTGTTCCCTGGACTGCAAGGAGATCAAACCTATCCATTTTGCAGGAAATCAACCCTGAGTACTCACTGGAAGGACAGATCCTGAAGCTGAGGCTCCATTACTTTGGCCATCTCATGAGAAGAGAAGACTCCCTGGAAAAGACCCTGATGTTAGGAAAGTGTGAAGGCAAGAGGAGAAGGGGACGGCCGAGGATCAGATTGTTGGACAGTGTCATCAAAGCTACCAACATGAGTTTGACCAAACCCCTGGAGGCGGTGGAAGACAGGAGGGCCTGGCATGCTCTGGTCCATGGGGTGATGAAGACTTCAAAACAGCAGCTGCTCTCATAAAAGCATCCTTGAATGAGACACCAGTTCACTTAAGTTTTACACATAAAGGCACATACAAATATATAGATACTATGAAAAAAACAAATAAACGATATCAATGTGTTTGTGATAACTAGACCTGTGAAAAAACAATCACCAAAATTCTGGATCTTTTCAATATATATGTAGATATGAATTAGTATTTTAGTTTTAAGGGGAAGTTTTTGAAATTTAAACTGAATGCTGAGAACTATCAACACTATAAAATTGGAAATGCATGCTGTTTGAAACAATCAGATAAGTGTTTGTCTCTCTCTGATCTATTCTCTTTCTTTTCATTTCCATCAACTTTTAAGACTATGCCAAATATTATATAATTAAGCAAAAGACCTAATCTTACTCCCATGTCAATGTGAATCACTGAAAACATTGTTAAGTTTATCCTCTAGGGAGTCTTAACCACAAATTGTGGTGAGCATGTTTAAAGGTTTTATTGTCATTATAAAAATTATGGACCCAATATTATTCTCCCTGTTTCCACAAAGGAGAATTAATATAGGTTTTTCACTGAGACTAAAAAGGAATGAATCTGTACCTTGGCCTTCCAGAAGCCTTGACAAATTTAGCATTCCTGCTTTAACTCTTTAAATTCCTAAGCACCTCTCATTAGCTATCTGTCTTACCCTTTATCATATTTTAAAACCTACAGCGCAATGTAAGACACTCTTTATTAGGAGAAAAGGAGTGGCAAAAACATACAGCACTTTATGTGGGTACCAGCTTTCAAAATAGCAGAGAAAAGGGCTGGAATTAATGTCATATGAGTTTTATAGAACTAAAGTACATTTGGATGAACTAAACTATACAGTAGCAGGAATAAACAGAAGGTAGAATAGACTTGCAACATACAGTAGCTATCAAAAAGCATCCAGTGGCTTTAGCACTGTCCAGTTAATTGCAATACCGAATAATGGCCAAAATCAGAAATAATTTCTGCAGCTGCATTTTCACAGTCACTTGTGCAATCAGTTTATGGTCAATACACAGCTATGTGGTCAGTTGAACAGTTTGTTGCACAATCAGACACACAGACTGCCTGGATATAAATTGCCATGAACTTTTTTACATTATTCCCATCACAGCCAGTATTTGCTGTTTAAATTAAAGTATCATATAGGTGGAGTAATAACTGGAAATCACAGCAATCCATAACACAACTACAGCATCCCTGAGAGAAGGCCATCTGGACTCTGCTTAATAAATACCCCTCATGAAAGAAAGACCACAGCTTCATGGGAAAGTCTGGTTCTTCCAATGTTAAGAAATTCTCCTTATGTTTTACTAAAATATGCCTTTCTGCTTTCCTACATTTCCCACACTGCTTATGGTTGTGGCCTCTGAGGTGACAGAGAACAAATCTGCTTCCTCTTCCACACAACAAGCAAGCAAGTTACATCATTGCCCTTCTGCCAACATAATTATGCAGCAGGACTTTGGTCATTGTAAGTTATTTTTCTCTCTTTTTCTGCCCTGAAATACCTAACATACTTTTATGTTTCAGTGCTACAAATGGTGCAAGCTGCCTTAGGTTAGGTACAGCCCAGTTATCTTTCCATCACCTGAAAAACGATGAGAAAGTTCAGAGCAGAAGTCATCTATTGGAACCATTTCTCTGCATTGACATTTACGCCATACAAAGTGGTGAGCAATTAATAACCAATCATTCTTGTATTTGATTCTTTGTCTATGTGGAAAAGTTCAGAACACAATTCACCCCAAGCATTCTGTTTTTGTTCACTTATGGTTATATACAACATTCCATTCATGTTTTAGTTATGAGAAAAACAAAACTGGAGTTATGCCGCCTTGAAGGATTCAACCACCACTGTTCTGAGAGAACTGCTCCATAATTACCAAGGATGCATGATAACTGATCCTTAGAAATACTGCAGATTTTCAACTGCAATGAATGAAGGCTACAATCAGCTTTACTCCCTTAAAGTTGAAGTCACTGTAACTTCCCATACCATTGGCTACACATGTCCAGATTAAAAAGCACTACATGGATCAGCACCCTGCAGCCAAAATGGCATTCAGTTTATTGTGCCTTAACTTCAAAAAGTCATTCTACAGGGTGGGCATGAGTGTGGGTGTTTCTCACAGGGAAGAAAAATAAGTGTGTGAAATAGTACCGCACATTTCTAGGCTCAATCATCTGTCTCCATTAAATACATTTAGTGGGCAACATAACAAAGGGAAATCTTGCCAGACCTTACCACATATTTATATAAAAGACTCCACAGTCTAATCCATACTTGGAGAAAGGAAATGACTGTGGTGTCTCAAATATTACTTAGTGGGAACTACTGGAAAACACTGATTTCTTAAAACGATAAAAGATGAATTCTTTGATCAGGTGTTAAAGATTTGCTTACAAGTCATCGGTCCTGTCCTTAACTTCCTTTACTAAGGCAGATTGAGACAAACTTTATAATTATTGCTTACATCCAGTCTTTCTGATAACATATTCTCATCTTATGCCTTTTGATCTTGGTCAAACCATTCCACTTCACATATATTTCCTGATTTTAGCAGAAGATAGAAAAATAAAGTCACTCACAGAAGACTTGAAGGCGCCTAGATGCTTCCATTGTTATCCATGATTTGAATATATATATATATATATATATATATATATATATATATATATATATATATATATATATATATATATATATATATATATATATATATATATATATATATATATATATATATATATATATATATATATATCTGTGCACGCTTGTGCACCTGTGTACTGACACAGGGAAACAGTGTAGGTGACCAGAAACATGGCCATAAAGGAAGGCAGAGTATCATACAGTATTAAATATGTTTCACAGCTTTTTTTTTTTCATTCTGCATACGGGCTCTTGACAAAAAATCAGTTATTCTCTATGCTTCATAAACTTTGGAAGATTAGAGCTGGTTACTGTCATGTACAAATTTAAAGGAGAAACTTAAGGGATTCTTTGACAAAAGTAAATACTGTATCTAGAATGTGTTGGTCTGAGGCAAAAACTTCACTGAAAAAATCATACTTTTCACATGATCTAAACAACTGAGACTAAAAAGGAATGAATCTGTACCTTGGCCTTCCAGAAGCCTTGACAAATTTAGCATTCCTGCTTTAACTCTTTAAATTCCTAAGCACCTCTCATTAGCTATCTGTCTTACCCTTTATCATATTTTAAAACCTACAGCGCAATGTAAGACACTCTTTATTATCATATATTTCCATCCTTCTTCTTTGGTCTATTTTAACCCTTTCCATTTCCCCCTCCTTGTCTCTACAAAAGAATATATTAATAATTGTGTCCTGTCAAGTCAACTCTGACACGGCATCCAATTTCAGGGTTTCTTAAGTACTCAGATGTGGTTTACCATTCCCTTTTTCTGGGGGCATCATGGGGCTGTGCAGCTTGCCAAAAGCCACACAGGGGAATTGAACTCCCAACCCTGACTCTACAGCCAGATATGTAAACCACTGAGCTATCCAGTTAGCTACAAAAGAATAGAGAGATATAGTAATACCCTAAAGAAGCAATGTGGGACATGGTGCTGCTGCGAGTTAAACTGCAAACCCTCTGGGCTGCAAGGCTGTAAGATCATCAATTCAAATCCACGCAACAGAGTTAGCTCCCGTCGCTTGGCCCAGCTCCTGCCAACCTAGCAGTTCAAAAGCATGTAAAAATGTGAGTAGATAAACAGGTACTACCACAGTGGGAAGGTAACAATGTTCTGTGTCTAGTCGCACTGGCCATGTGACCACGGAAACTATTTACGGACAAACGCTGGTTCTAAGGCTTGGAAACGGGGATGAGCACCGCCCCCTAGAGTCGGACATGACTGGACATTTGTCAAGGGGAACCTTTACCTTTTAAAAGAATCAATAGGATTTTCACCCGGACTGGCAGGAGATTGGGCTGGCACCTAGGGGAAAAAAAAGACATTAAAGAATGTTGGGAAAAAAAGGAAGCTTGAAAAGAGGAAGATTAAACAAAAAGGCTGAGGAAAGATGCTGAGATTTAAAAAAAACAGACTTAGGCTATCCTGGACAAGGAGAAAAGGAGTGGCAAAAACATACAGCACTTTATGTGGGTACCAGCTTTCAAAATAGCAGAGAAAAGGGCTGGAATTAATGTCATATGAGTTTTATAGAACTAAAGTACTGGTTACAAGAGTATCCAGTGGCCGCAAAGCACTTTTATTATAACTCGCACAGATCTTCCCACATTCAAGAATAATACTCTGGCCACTGCACCATAAAACAAATGCTACATGCAATGAAAGACACACACACACCAAAAATGTAGGCTAGTCATAGGTTTCAGAAGAACTGGATCATATCAACAAGCAGATGTATTTTCTGTGACTCTTTCAACTGTGCATATGTTTGTATAATCAATTACATTTTGCAAGCAGCACCAAATAATTCTTCTGCCACTAGCTTCTCTCTTGCAAGGACAGTTTCTGGAAAGTCTTCTAATTGTTTTTGGCCTAATACAGCTATAAATTTCAGTCTAGCAGCATTGCTATTTGCTTTACTAGACCTTATGTACTCAAAGCTAAATGTCACAATATTAATTTCAGGAGGTTTTAAGCATGTAAATAATGAGCTGCCTTTTTTAACCCTTCCATATTTTTACATAATAGTCAATGGAGGTGGTGGTGAAATACTTTCTTGAAGAATTTTCTGTCATTATCTCAATATTGGCCCGAAGGCACATACTTAAGCTACCCCAAGAACAACATGAAAAGGGACAGAGCTGTGAAAACTTTGTAAATCTGATGTATTAAAAAAAAAGCAGAAGCTACCATATTATAGTACAGTATGTCAGTTAATACTGTTCAAGATTGTCTGAGATTTTATTACCTCTTTAGTGCTGTAATTAGGCTACTAATTTTCCTTGTTGGTTGTTTTTTCTGCTCAAATATATATATTCACACAGCAGAAAAGCAGTTTGAGAGCCAATTATCAACAGAAAGGAAAAGTCCCACCCATAAATATTTGATCAGGAATGGAAACTGAACCCAACAGTCTACAACATCTAATGTGCCCTTTCATGTACTACCTATTACTTGTCACCACTGGCTGCCTCAGTCAGTTTGTAAAACATTAAATCTTTGGACTTGTTACTGGCTTGGTAGCTATTGTGTGATGTCACATTCTCAAAAAAGAAGTCACTCTCACCTTCAAAGTGCACACGTGTGCAGAGGCTAACTAAGGCTAGATCTACATGTTACCATTTCTATACAAAAATCTCATGAAACAAATTTGTGCGGCCACTGCTCCATGTGATGGCCATAAGGTAAAGCCTGGCTATCCCTTTGTCAGTGGAAAATATCTATGTTTCTACAAGCAGGTGAAACCAAGATCTGGTAGACTGTGGTCTATACAATACTATCATGGAAACACATGGGGAAACAGTCAGTGTTATTGCCTCAGGCAACAACCTAGTGCCCATAACATACAGAACAACCATATAATAAATACAGTGGTGCCTTGCAAGACGAGCGCTTTGTTTTACGTCGAAATCGCATGATGACGAAGGTTTTGCGATCGCAAAAGCGATAGCAAAACAATGTTTCCTATGGGATTTTTTCGTTTTGCGATGATCGGTTCCCTGCTTCGCTAACCGATTATCGCAAAATGACATTTTCACACAGCTGATCAGTGGTTCAAAATGGCCACTAGGTAAAAAAAATGGTCGCCTGCTGTTTTCTGGGACGGATTCCTCGCTGCATGGGCAGTGAAAATGGCCGCGCTATGGAGGATCTTCGCTGGACGGTGAGTTTCAAACCCATTGGAACGCATTAATCGGGTTTTAATGCATTTCTATAGGCTTTTTAAAATCGCTTTACAATGTTTTTGTTCTACAGCGATTTCGCTGGAACGAATTAACATCGTAATGCGAGGCACCACTGTACATGTTTCTTAAGATGCCTAGCAGGACTGAGTGACCCACAACACTAGCCACTGTGCAGGAATCCGATGGAATTTCATTTAGTTTGTGAAAGCACCCTGTTTATGCTTCAGTAAGTTCCCAGTTTTGTTTGGCTTGGAATAGCCCACTGTTCAAGGTGCAAGAGGTTTCAACTTCAAGCCAGGTTTTCAACAGTCAGATAAATGATGTGTACCCAATTGCTGGTAGGACCCCTAAGTAGGCTTCCTACCACTATGCACCGCAAAGCTTCTAGAAGCAGAATTTTGTCTGGGCTAAACAGGAGCAGGCGGCCTTAGAACTAAGTCCCTCAAATGATCCCTCACCCCACAGAGGTTTTGTACTGTATTAAATACAAATCTATGAGTTGGCTAGGGAAGTCTGAGCTATAAAGCTGTGCACTGGTTAGGGACATCTCTTGAGTGACTGAAGGTAATAGTGCCGACCTCAAGCAAGAGGGTGCTTTTTAATTAATTAAAATTAATGAATGAATCTGAAAGGCCAAATAATCCTAAATGCACATTCCTGGAGTCTTTTTAGTATGCATGCCAAGTTTCAGGTATTTAAGTTCTATGGTCATATAGACAGAGGTTCTGTTAGCCAGACATTCACACGTCCTCTCCTATTATGATAGATTAAAATTCTTCATAGTTCAAAACAGAAGGAGAGAGTATCCACGAGTGACCATGTCCCCAGCTGTTAGGAATTTTGTAACAATGACAGCCTGCAGAGCATGAAAAATAGAATCACACAAAGAATATTGTTGTGAACGCTGCACAGGAAAAACAGAGGGGCTGGCATGACTACCTCCGTGTGAAAGTCAAGTGCAAAATGTTTTTTTCCTGTGTGAGTTAGTGAGGTTAAAGGAATCCCAAAATATGATTTACCAACGGATTACTGACTTCTGTTTTCTAGAATTAAAAGATGGTCCCTTTCCTGCAAAGTTATTTGGTTGTGAGTATATCTTTCTTAATTAATAGGAAAGGGTGTACTAATTAACTTCCTCTCCATCTTTTTTTGAGAAGGAACACCAGCACTTGTTAGTAGGCTGTTACTTCACTAATTAGCCCCAGGAGCACTGAGTTTCAGAAGGAGAATGGGCCTATCAACATGTAAGATTTCATTCCATCTTATACCTGAGATGTGTCTGATGAAAAAGACCCAAACTGCATTGCTAGATTTTCTGTGTGAAAATTACACGAGAAGCCTGATGACTGAATCTTCCGACCATTTTGTTCGTTCTGAGAAAACCAACAGAATCCCCAAGAGAGCTCCAAAGAACAATCAAAATTTGCAACAAGGAAGTAAAAAAAGGAAGTGCCAACCCAGTGGAAATTAATCAATTGCACTTTTGAAGGCTGCTGAAATAACAAAACATCTGGCATTATAGAGAAAAATGGCATACTCTCTAAGCAGTTGAATTAATCGAATTTTAAAACAGTAAACTTTACTGAAGAAAGTCTTATGAATGCTTCTTTTTTTCTTCTTCAGCTCTCCATTAACACAAACAGGGAGAAACATGAGGTAAATCACAATTGCCATCAAAAATACTCTACTTTGCAGGAACTAACCTTAATGGCATGACACAGTAGAGACCTTTTGCTAATTTTAAATTTTCATTTTTATTGTTTTGTGTGATTCTGTGTCACAGAGAATTCACTATCTTATAATCCTAATAAATGTGTGGAAATTAGATTTTATATTATCTGGAATGGACAAGAAATATGCTATCTTACAGCTTTGAATCTGAGAGAAGATGAAATGGATGTATAAATATAATCATAAGAGAAAAGAACAGATTTAACACATTTCTATTGACTTCAAGATCTTCTGAAAAAGTCTGTCCTTAGTCAAAAACTTGTTAAAAGTTCAACATTTTCAAGGTGCATATCCATTATTTACTGAGATAATGATGTCTGAACAGTAGAGAGCAGCTAATTATTTATTATTTATTTATTATTAGATTAATATTTAGTTACTAACTATAGGGCTATAATAACAGTTAAAAGTTACATTGAAACATAAAGCTGTAGCTTTTTTTAATACATAAGGATTTCATGAACTATAGAATCCCATGTGCAGAAATGCTAGTCTTCGGGGAGGAAAAACATTAAAAGTTCCCCAGGTTTTCAGGACGAAAAGGGCGAAGATGCTACAACAGATGATCACTTTTCAAAGAACAATTTCCAACATGCTGGACCAGTTAGATCTGACAAACACCTGCAAAGATCATGCAATATTTATCTCACCTCTTACAGTGTCTTCCATTTTCTCCAAGCAACTGACATAAAACAAGGGCTCATCTTTTAATATCACAGCTTATACTTAAACACAGAAGAGTTGTTTTTCATGATGACATTTGTGTTGTGGAATGTTAAATGTAATAATCTCTAACGAAGATTCCCTAGCAGCGTGTTCTCTCTTTCTGATAATATTGTGTGCCATCAAGTTAATTTCAATTTATGCTTACCCTTGCCAAAGATTTTTAAGTATAAAATACTCACAAGGAGTCTCATTCCTTGTAATTTTAATGAAGCACTCACTTTATATCTTACATGTTAGGCTAATGTTTTATTTAAACTGAAGTTCAAATAATTGTTTCAGTGCATGGTCTAAAACTGTGCTGTCATGCTTTACAAATGTGGAAAATTAAGTTATGTTAGATCCCTAACATAACTTAAAAGAATACCAAAATTTTATATCAGTATAATGCAACCAAGGAGATGCCTTTCCAACTTTTTGGATAAAATACTGCATTTTCATTCACAAGACTACACCCAGGATTACAGCACCATCTAGTGTGATATGAGATGTCTTCTGTTTTTATATATATATATATATATAATTTTAAGGCTTATTTTCCATTTTGCCCAGTTTGATGCATTTGTAGAAAAAGGGAGACAACTTTTTCTGGCAACCATATAAACTGGCTCAGTTCAAACATCAGAAATAACTTCCCTGTAAATTTGTATACAGAACGCAATATGCAAACTGATTTATTCTACAAAATTTATAAAATCTGCTGACAATCTTTTCTTGTCAGAGGTTACCTGCAGCTCTTCAATCCTCTTGACTAAGTCTTCCACATTTTTGACCACCATGAGTATGAGTCAACTTGTGCAAGACAATGACCAGGATCCTATTGAGTAGCTCTTCTTGTGGAACAGAAGTGATATCACCAGCAGTAGCAGACTGTGGCTAACTAAAGAGTTCCATTTTTTATTTCAGGGGACCTTGTACTATTGTGGGCATTTTGCATGTACTCTGAAACAGAAAAAAAAGAGCTCCTTAACTAGCAGCAGCATGCTGATAGTGGTGACATCCCTTCCATTGATGAAGCTGTGGAGCTATGCAAAAGAATTTTGGAAAGTTGATGTTTGTATTTTAGAAACTTAGTGTTGAAATATCAGATTAAAAACCTTGTTTAGCCATGAAGCTATTTGGGTGAACTTGTTTCAGTTGCACTCTCTCAATCTTATTCTAAGCAACCTCATAGGTCTGTTGTGAGAATTAACATGTATGTTTACATGTAAGGGAAATCGTGCATATTGTGTTTAGCTCTCTAAGAGGAAAGTCAGGAAATAGTACAGTAATATTTTGCTTCTGCTACATATATGCACCTTTTGTACTGTGTTGTGTAAACTACTGGGAATATTTCATTGTTTGTACATTAGAAGTGTTATATCTTGTTTTTCCTGATAGAGGCTCACAGCTGTACTGCCTGTGTCTCTTGTACTCCCCATTTTGTCTTGCTATACTTAAAAATGCTTCACTATTACCAAGTTTACTATTGCCTCTAGCATAGCATAATCATACTGTATTGTCACATACAAAAAACAAGCCGCCTTAATCTTTTAATCTCACTAACTTTTTGAACTCATCATAATCTTTAATTAATTCGATAGGCATCTCCGCATAGATTTCTTGTGATTTATCAGATGAATTGTACAATACACTGTGACAAAGAATCAGCTTGTACAAAAATAATAGTTCTGTGATCTGAATTAAACTGCAGAAAAGATAAAAGTGACATAGGAATGACAAATTATGTTTGTCCCATGCAGTTCAAAATAGAAGGACATAGTAAAGGGAGTGTGGCATACAGCTCTGCTCTCACCTGTCCATCACAGCTGGGCAGGGGAACCTCAGCCAATGGGAGGACAGAGGGTGGTGCAGAAGTGGGAGGAGCTGGGTTATATAAGGTGTGTGTGATGTGTGAGAGGAGATCAGATTGAGAGATGAGTGATTAGAGAGATTGATAGAGAGTGAGAAAGAGCCTGTCAGTGAGGGAAAAGTCTGTGTGAACTAGTGTCTGAGAAACAGTGATTGACTAATTGATTTAATACCAGTGATTTACTCTTTTTAATTTTGTACAGATCAGTAAACACTTTGTTTTGAAAGAAACACTTGTCCTTTTGATTTTAAGGATAGGTTGGTGGCAGCAGTTTATGGAGAGAAGTAGTGAGCGCTCTTGGAGGCCTGGATTGGTAGAGGCTTGAGAGTGGCCTGCTACAGGGAGATAACAAAGGAACGCAACTCCCGTACTTTCTGATCACTATAATTTCCAGATTAGCATCATAACAGTGCCACAGCGTTCTATGGTATAGTTGGACACTGAGCAACCAATTTGTCTGCCATGATATTCTGAGAATAGTTGTAGTAGTAACAGAACAAACAAATGCTCCATTTTTCTAAGCATTCCACAATATAATTACTTTTCTAATGTTGCTTCCACATACATTACCTCAACAGAATGTTAATTCCAGACTTATTTAGGAAGGCAGTTCTGTGAATTAGAGATAAGCAAAGTGGAAAATGTTGGTTTTATTTTGGGTTTTTTCAAGTTATGTCTCTTTGGTTTTTTTCATTTTTCATCTACCAATTCTTTTGTATAACATGATAGAGACTACCGATTTCTGGTTATTCAGTTTTTCCCCATTTGCACTTTTGGCACTAGTCCAAATACCCTTTTAAAACATCTTGTAAAAACTATTCTTTTTTTAAAAAAAAAATGCAGCATCAAGACAACAGAGAATCAATTGACTCCAAAAGCAGGCAACAGCGTATGATAAAGAAAAATATTCAGCAGTACAAGAGAGAAGTGCCTCAAGTTGCATCTCACCATCAGTCACCACTCAAACAACCTAGTAGCACAATGGCATGGTTGCAAACTCACCCTGCCCCAACCAACACTACCACACTACTAGAATATGAGGAGATTTCCCTCCCACAACTTGATGCCATCTCTCCTCTTTTTTGAGTCCAACTGGCAGCACCAGCAGCAGGCAAGAAAGAAATGAACCAAAAAGGGAAAGGAAAATAATGTTTTTCTTTCCCTGGCACACTGGCACAAGCAAACTGCTTGGTGGCAGCATAAAAAAAAAACCAAAGAAATTGGGGGGGGGCTAATCCCCCCAAAATCAGCTCAGAGGCAGGCATGTGGACAATCCAAGATGGAGGGCACTAGGAGCTCATACATCTACAGGGAACAACTGAAACAAAGAAAGAACACTATTGCAGCCCAACAAATCCATCCTGTTTTATGGATTCAGAGTTCTTTCTCCCTCACTCCTAGGTGTTCTGTCTGGCTGCACACCCCAACACTATTGGATGAAAAATTTCTGAGGAAATTTGACAGACAAAAGGTGAAAGACAGCTTAAACAAAATAAGAAAATACAACAAAGCACAAAACTTTCATGTGCCCCTCTTTCATTAACAAGAAGTATTAAGTTATCTTTTGAGCACTCGGAAAATGATTTAAAAACAAAAAACAAAATCCTTTCTTATTTTTTTCTCTTTTTTAAACATGAAAGGCCTGTTTCTACTGTGAATTATCATTTTTTTGGGGGGGTTGTTTTAGATTAGTAATTGGGTAAAGGATAGTACATAGGATAAAAGAGGGGGAGAATGTGCAATATAATCTTACAATGTCTAATTAGCTTTTCAAGTTTTCTATAGTTTAATTGCCCTTCTAGATTTCTACTTACAGTTACTTATTAGTCTAGAATCAGGGGTCTCAAACTCAATTTACCTGGGGGCCGCTGGAGGCAGAATCTGGGTGAGGCTGGGCTGCATCAGATTTTCCACTAAGCGGAGCAAGAGCCCGAGGAAGCCGCCCAGGAGTTTCCTTAGCCCGGCTGGGGCTCTGAGGAGAAGGAGGGGCACGCGAGGCCACGACCCCCTCCGGCTCATTCTTCACTACCACCACCAGCAGCAGCAGCAGGATGAAGTGGAGAAGGGAGGGAGCACTGGTAACTGCCTAGCAGGGTGGGGAGGAGGGCAAGACATAAAAATTTTAAAAAACCCTCACAGAATTCTCCTTGCCAAAGGAGAAAAGCCCCCACCGGTACCTGCGAAATTAAACAGAACAGGGCAAGGGCCCCACAGGTGCTGTTGACAGCAGAGGATGCATGGGCACTTTGGGGGGGCAGGCAAGTCGGGGACCACAAACTATCATCCAGTGGGCTGCAAATGGCCCCCGAGCCACATGTTTGAGACCCCTGGTCTAGATCTATATTTATCAAGTTCTATCTACTGACTCAAACCATTTGTATAATAGATCCCATCTTTCAGTTGCCTTTTTATATTTGACAGTTTTTCAGCAGTTCCAATAAAATGTCCATCTCTGCCACTTCCCAAATCTTCTCCAAGAGCTCCTCTTGTTTCAGCTTCTCCAGTTTCTTCCATTTCTTAGCATATACTATTCTTGCTACTGTAACTATATGCATAACTAAGTAAATCTTTGTCTTATCTATATTGTCAGTTATAATGTTCAGTAGAAACAATTCTGGATTTAATGGAATACTACAAATCAATATTTTTTGTAGAAAAATATACTGCTATCCAGTACTGTTTCACTTTTCTACAGGTCCACCACATGTGGTTAAAAACCTCCCTCTTGTGATTTACACTTCCAACATAACGTTTGATACCTCTGTATAGATCTTTGATAGGTTTTTTTAATCATATACCACCTATAAAACATCTTATATATGTTCTCCTTAATGTTCACTGATTTTGTGAGCTTTATATTAGTTTTCCATATTTGCAACCAATGTTTAATATTATGCTCTATATTTTGTCCCCACTTGATTCTTACAATCTCATCTTGCATTTTAATTTCAAGCAAGTAATCATACATTTTCTTGATTACCTTTGTGAATTAAAATTATCTGAACCCGGACAAGACGGATGTCTTGAGGGTGGTCGGCCCCCCCATTGGCGGTTTGGGAGACTCCCTCTCTTTTGGGGGGGTGTCTTTCACCACATGGTGTGAGGTCCGCAGCTTGGGGATACATCTGGACCAGCGCTTACCATGGAAACCCAGGTGGCGTCCATGGCCCGCTCCACCTATTTTCATCTGTGGCGGATCGCCCAGCTTGGCATAGTCAGGAGGGTCAGTTGAGGATCCTAATTCTGAGAGAGGCCCAGAAAGAAAGAACAAGAAACCGGGCCTTCTCGGCAGTGGCCCCTCGACTATGGAATGGCCTTCCACCAGAGATCCGCCTGGCTCCCTCACTGGGTGTTTTAAAGAGCCATTTTAAAAACTTGGCTCTTCAGGCAGGCTTTCCCTCATGTCAATTCCTGAATTCTATCTTTCTGTTCTTTTATTCCCCATCTTGATCATGTTATATTATTGTTCAAATGTTTTTATGATTATGAATGTTGTTTATTTTTGATTGTGATGTTTTTATTGTTATTTAATGATTTTATGATTTTGTAAGCCGCCCCGAGTAGACGCTGTCTAGGGGGGCGGGGTATAAATTGAATGAATGAATAAATAAATAAATAATACATTAAGCTTTGGCTATATTCTCTCAGACTGTTTCTACTAATATCTTGTCACTGTTCTTGTATAAGAGAGTTTTCTGTGGGCATTTTAGTCAGTGTGAGATGTTATATTTGCATGATAAACTGAAAATAAATGTGTGAACTTTTTCTAAAGTTACTGTAGGATCTGGAAGCACACTAAAGGAATGTCTACTTTTTTTTGTCCCTTGTACAGAACAACAAAAGTCTCACAGTAACTGAAAAGGCATTCCTAAACTGATTCTGAGCTCAAATGGTTAGGGGTCTGATGGAAGATTATTCAACCCACAGCCCAACAGTTTACGGAACATTTAAAGTATCTCCAGGGATTCTCTACCACTCTTCCCAATTATCTTCTGTTCAGCAGGATCTCCTGAGTGCTGGGATTTCAGACAGAAGGGATAGGAACGCAGCCCCCTTCCATTCCATTCCAACCATGTGTTTTTCTGCTATTTACTTTTCAGTCTATATTGACATTTTTTCGTTAGATTGAATTGCATGGATCTGGCCAGGCTTCCGAACTGGTTAAATAATTGGTTAAATGTTTAGGTTCAACATGTATGTTTATATATTATGGTGTTTATATGCCACTTTCCTGTCAGTGAAAAGACTTACAGTGATTGGTGCTGGAAGCATAAGTATATACATAAAAAGCAGTAAAAATCAATAAACAATGTAATTCAGCAAATTGAAACAGGATACGTACAATAAATGCTTGTTTTAAAAGGAAGATCAAGAGATCCAAAGCTAAATGGGCCTTCCCTAGAAGCACTCTCTACCACCAGCATCAAAGCACTGTCACTGAGAAAGCCCTGGTTCACATAAGTGGAAAGGCTCATGCGTTCATACCGTGCTAACTCCTATTTGTAAGATGCTTTTTTAAAGCAAACTGATCAAATGTGGGTTGGTCATTGTTTTGGCCCATGAACCTAGCAGAACGGCAAAAAATTGAAGGGCAGTACCAAAAAAAGGTTAATATTTTACTAATTTGAAATGTCAAAAGAACGGTATACTATCACTATGTCTCCTAGGGCAGCAGTCATTAAACTGGTCTACAGACAACTGTAACATTTCGGCTTCCCTCCCCAAAACAGGATAAGATTAGGTTAAATGCTGAAGAGCTTGATGCTATTAATTGAGTTTGAAAAATCAGTTTGCTACTTTTGTCAATACAGGCTGTTAGAACAGAATAATAACCACTCACGTTCATCATCTGACATTAAATGGAACCCAGAGCGACCCCTTCCGTATAGTTGGGTGATGCAACCAACGTCTTTACTAGGAGGGTGCAAATTTGCTTTCCTCCTCTATTCCCTCCCTAGGAGAACCACTGCTGCTCTGAAGAACTGAAACTATTTAGGAGATCTTCTGAGTGTTTGCCAGAACCATAGCATACTGGGTGAGGTGATCAGGAAAATAAGTCAGAAAATCAGGGTGTGGGCAATTTTCCAGTCCACTGCTGCCATAACACTTCGGTTTCCAAGATTCCTGGGAACCAGGCTCTGACTGAAAAAGTAAACAACTCTGTATAGAGCTGACCTTCGAAACACAATACATGGCCTCCTCTGACATCCATGGTAGCAGATAGCAAAAGTCATTGCTCCTCATCATTCTCTCCTCTGTCATCTCCTCTTCCTCTTCTTCTTCTTCCTCCTTCTTATCTTCATTTTTATCCTGAACTTAAGGAAAGTTAAATCTCTGTTTTTACTTATCAGAAAGCCAGGCTATACCTTCATCAAGACAACAGTACTACTGAGGTTTGCAACACAACCATGTACATGTACAAAAGTAACTTCCACTGAGATCAGCACAGCTTACTCCTAGGTAAATGCATACAGAATTGCTGCCCTGGAAGTCAACTGCACCACAATGAGAAATGAAACAGCAGAACTATGTCAATTCTGTATAATGGATTGTAAACATGGAGAATATTGTTGCTGTTGTTAACAACAGTAACTACAACAACCACTTGCCTTCCCACTAAAAGATAGTGCTCAAGTTGGTTCCCACCCTTTTTAAGAGAATAAAAACAAATTTAGATAAAAAATGTACCTTAAAAATTATATCATATAACCTATGTCACCATAAAACCATCACAATTAAGCAAAATACATCACATTAATACATGCAAACAATTACATACTCAGGTACAACTACTATAAAACAAAATATTCGTGTTTTAATCAGGATGATCTCAGTTTAATACTATTTACATATAACTGATCATCTGAAGGTTAAAAGATTTATACCTTTGCTCTTGAGGGAGAAGACCCCAACAGTTCTGAGAGTTGGACTTTAGGGTGCAAGACAATAAAATGCATGAGTTATATAGCATTTCCAAACTCAAGATGAATTTCTCTTGCCCATGTTGCAATTTTATTTGAATCAAAGCCATGCAAAGCTGAGGCTGCCTCTCAGTTAGGCAGAGTGGAATGGCTGCTTCACACTAAGGGCATCAGAAGCAGCAGATGGCATCACTCCCACATATGAGAACCCATACTCTCAACCTCACCTTCCTGCATTTCCCACCTTCTCTTTGCTGTCAACATGCCACACACTCCCTTCCTTCCCACTGCTGTTATTTCACCTACCCACTTACCACTTTTTGCATAAAGAGGTGTTAGCAGTCCAAACCAATGGGTGCATTTTTACACTGCACTAGCATACCCAGGCCAGAAATTCTTTAAACAGTGGGCCAAGCAATCAACCACGAGGAAGAGGAGGCACCACAAGAACAGGAAGAAGTGGCTAGAGATGAGAGAGAGGAGTAGCTCAAATAGGACATCAAACAAAGATGGAGTGGTGCTCCTCCTCCAGCCTAAGGCACGAAAAAGCCTGGGCTGTTGCTGACTGGAGTGCATACTCTACAAAGTCTGATATCAGCTGAGAGGCATTGCTGTGCCATCTTGTTGAAACTGTAGGAAAGTGCTCATATGTTTAGAAATAACACATGGAGGATTTCAGGCTTCTGCCACTTTCCCTCCCAGTATGAAACATAAATAACACAGAAGTGTATAAAGTGCAGAAATTCTTTTTCCCTTCAGCATGAATGTGGTGTGTAGGGAGACATTGGAAATTGTGTAGTTGCTCACTTTTCTAAGCATTCATCATGGAAGTCATGCAATCTACTAGGATGAAGGTAGAGCTGTAGCCAGCCATTTTGATGCTTCAAGTTTCACTAACATATTAGTTAATCTTGGGCCATGTGAAAATGGCAAATGTGGGGAGAAGATAGAGGAATGAGGATGAATGGCCGGATCTGAGCATATCACAGTCAGGGCTTTTTTTTCCTAGTGGACATCATCAGAACTGTGTCCCAGCATCTTTTATTCTATTATTTGCTCATCCAAACAGTGTTTCAGTACTTTTTCTGATTTTAAATAAGGTTTGTCTATTATTATACTGCCTGGTCTACAATTATGCTTTGTGGTCTGGATTTAATTAGTCCTGGCCACCTAAATAGGACAATCAGCAGCAGCAAACCTCCAGGCAGCTAGACTCAATAATCTGGCTACTTCATTTCATGTGATTTGGGCATCCTTTGGTGCCAATAGCATTTGTTCACTATTTTAATACTTTTTATTATAATTTAATCACCATCTACTCCCAAGGAAACATAATTCCAGAGTTTTAAAAAAGTGCCAGTGACAGCCATCTGAATTTTGTGCTTTGCCTGCCAGTTTTGCATATCTACTGAGCTTCATGGCAATATTGCAGTCAAGACTCTGCTCATGCCTTGAATTCAATCCTGGCAGACTCGGATAGCTGTCTCAAGGTTGACTCAGCTTTCCATACTTCCAAGATCAATAAACTGAATACCTAGCTTGTGGGAGGGGGCAATGTGTAGCCAGCACAATTAAATTGTAAATTAAATTGTAAACCACCCAGAGAGTGCTCTAAGTGCTACGGGGCAGTATATAGGTGGCATGTTTTGCTTTTGCTTCTGCTGATTAGATAGATATTCCTCCTTCTGGCAAGATATACCAATGAGCAAGTTTGTACCATTCCAGCAACAGATGTTTACATCCCCTAAATTTTGGTGCCCTGGGTCAAAGTCCCAGCTGTCCTGCCTTAATTACATCTCTGAAAGGAATTTTAAAATGGATTGTCCTAGCCAAGTTAATGCATTGCAGTACTAGGCTGCCATAACACTTCTCTCACATGAACAACTGTAAATAGAGTTCACCAGTTTGTGCCAGTTCATCCTCTAGACAAACAGGTGTTCCGCTCTATCCAGCCTGCCTCCTCCAATGGGCGCCCACTCCAAGGCAGTGTCCTGGCTTCCCTGCCCCACCTCTCCTCGCCTCTCACCAGAGGAGGCAGGGCTGGCAAAAGCAAAACACTTATTCATCTGAAGGATGAACTGTCACAAACCACCAAATTGGCAGTTCATGCCCATCTCTAGCTGTAAACAAAGAATTACTTTAATGTCCTAGCTGCCCTGGATTTTATGATATCACAAAACAATATTACAGAGCTTTTCACATATTGTTTACAAAGAAAAGTGGCTTGTGGCAGGACAGTGAATTAGTTAATGAAATCTGAAAGTAAAACTGAAAGTCACTATTAAACCAAAAAAAACTTTTTTAACAGTACAGTGTGGTAGATATCTACTCAGAAGTAAGCAGTGCTGAATTAGCAGGGCTTAATCAAAGTTACTGTGCATAGGAGTGCAGCCAGAGTCTTCTTTGTCTGGACATGTAAGGGACAGCACTTCTAAGTACAGTGGTGCCTCGCTTAACGAGCGCACCGCATAATGACGAAATCGCATAGCGATCCGTTTTTTTGGATCGCTAATGCGATCGCTCAACGTTTTTCTAATAGGGCTAAATTCGCTTTGCGAAGACTGGTAAGCGTTTCGCTTACCGATCTTCGCAAAACGAAGCCTGACGATCAGCTGTTCGGCGGCCAAAATGGCCGCCGGAAGCCCGGAAATGGCCCGAAATGGCCGCATGCAGTGTTTTTGCACCCTCGTTAAGCGAGGCGAGGGCGCGAAAATGGCTGCCGGCCATTAAGAAGCTTCGCTGAACGGTGAGTATTTGGCCCATTTGGAAGGCATTAAACCATGTTTAATGCGTTCCAATGGAAATCCCTGCCCCGTTCAACGATGCTTCAGCATAGCGAAGGTTAATCCGGAACGGATTAACCTCGCTATGCAAGGCACCACTGTATATTTGTAGAATGCACATCTACAATTCATGTACACAGTATGCTCTTTAAAAACGGAGGAATGAAAAAGCACTAAAGGAGCAGTAAGTTATCTGTGATATTTCAGTGTCAAACTATATCTCCAGATTTAAGGGATTGACATTCTTCCCCTCCCCCCCAAAAAAGGCCTCTGATTGTGTATGTTATCATGTGGCACAGCTTCAAAATGTGTCTGCTGAGACACCGATGAGAAAAGAGGTTGGCAGTTCTCGAGCCTAAGTATTTCCAAGAGTACTGCATTATACTGGAATGTTTCAGCAAATCTATAATTTTTAAAATTATCTTATAAACTTAATGTAGTTTTATGTGCATTGATTGCTGTTTCATGGAAAAGTTATCTCTGAGCAATATTTTATTTGCGGTTCTATTTCCAAGGAATGGATGTGTACGTGTGTGTTCTGAGATGTCCTTTAATTTCCCCATAATAAAACTTGAATGACATCAAATACTGCAAATAAGACATCTGAAACATAGCTGTATTCTACAGAGCAGAAATATTTTTTTAAATAAGAACTCAGTTTTTCCACATAAATTTCATTTCAGTTAGAAGAATAACAGCTTTGACTGTCAGTATTTCAATACTCTAAGGGAGATGTTTAAAGACTATTACATCCATGCACTGAAATCATGAAGGACAGTCAACATTTGGCCAAAAGAGAGAGCTTATTTTGTAAGTTAATATTTCAACCAAACCCTGACTCAATCTGCAAATCTTTTTCACTTCCTTTAGAGCAGTAATTCTCAAACAGTGGTCCCCAGAGGTCCCTCGACTTCAGCTCCTAGATACCGCAGGCAGCATGGCCAGTATTCATGCAAATGCTGTACAACTTATGACAGGTCGCTTTGGGACCACCCCACATTTCAAACTGCTCCATTGTTACCCAATGCCCTCCACTGATGCCTGAAACAATTTTTACAACCAGCACACTCCTGTCAGAGAGGGTGACAGCACAGGAAACAGAAGATGATGGTGATAGCGGAGTGGGAACAGGGTGAGCAAGACGGCATAGAACAGGCAAAGGAAGAGTGAAGACAACCAAAGGGGACAAAGGAAGTAAGAAAGGAATTTGGATGGGAGAAGAGAGGAGGCAGCAAGGGGAATCGAAAAGACAAGCAGTAGAGGACAGAAGAGGAGAGGAGAGGACGGTAAAACAGAGGCTTGAGAATTGTTCCGCAACCAAACCCTTGTTTTAACTGTGACCCCAATGGAGAAGTAAGGTTTGACTTGGGACAGCCTGTTTTATGACCATCACTGGGGAATCAATTGAGTCTTAGGTGGGAGGGTCTTCCTTACCCTAACAATCTTTAAGTACCCTCTTTTGGAAACCTCTGCTTGTGACTGTTACCATCAGGGCCGGACTGGTCATCTGGCGTTTCTGGCAAATGCCAGAAGGGCCGATGGTGAGAACGGCCGGTTCCTGCCTTGCGAGGCCGCCGCCGCTGCCCCGCCGCCGCCGCTGCTGGCCAGGGCGCAGTGTCCGTCCGCGGCTGCCCGGGTTCCCCTTTCCCGCCACAGCGGAGCCCTTGCGCTCCATGCCCGCCCTCGCTGGGGCTGCCGCCGCCGCTCCGCTCCCGATCGCGGACAGTGCGGCGCCTGGGTCCCGCGCCCCCTGCCTGCCTGCCTGCCTCCTTCGCTGCGCGGCGGAGAAATCGGGCTGGTGCCACCCCTCGGCTTGGCTGGGCTCCGGCTCCCGGCGCCTGTCCTCCAGCGCGGCCGTCCAGTTGGGGAGCGGGAGCTGCCTCCGCCTCCGCCTCCGCCTCCTCCCGCAGGGTGTCTGGCTGGCTGGCTCCCGCTTTGTGTTATGATGGTGGGGATGATTACGGGGTGGGGGAGGAGAGAGGGAGACGAGCAGGGTAACCGGAAGGAGCTCCGCGCGCACACCCGGGCGCACAGGCGAGGGGAGTGGCGGCGCAGGGAGTGGAAGTCTTTGCCTGGGAGCCTGCCGAGCGCTCCCCTCGGCCGAGGTGGGGTGGGGTGGGAGGTTGAAATGAAGCGAAACGAGAACCGGGAGCTGCGAAACTGGGCGAGGTGACGAGGGAGAGCGGAACAAAGCAGAGCCCCAACCCACTTACAGCGGGGTCCGGGGGGGGCCCTAAAGACTTGAGCATCCTTTAGGAGGAGAGCGCTGGTGGAGAGGGGGAAGGAGGGCGGGGAGAAAGGGACCGGGCTTGGGAGGGGTGGGAGAGCCAGAGCCTGGAAGAGGTCAAGTTTTGGACGGAGACTGTCAAGATCGGAGAGTTATACTTTCCCATACTTATATGCGTAGGCTATATGAGCAGCAGTGAGCCGCGGGTTAGTAGGTAGTATCTTATTGATGGGATAGGATGGCCTTTTAGGCCAGATGGGCGAGGTATAAATCAAATAAATAAATAAATACCAACATGAATTTGACCAAACTCCGGGAGGCAGTGGAACACTGGAGAGCCTGGCGTGCTCTGGTCCAAGGGGTCACGAAGAGTCGGACACAACTAAACGACAAAACAACATCTATTGAACCCATGAAGGAGTGACCTCCAAAAGGTCCTTTCATTAACAGCTTCATTCTTCACTTGCAAGCTTCCTTTATGGAGTCAATCCATCTCATATTTGGGCTTCCTCTTCCCTTGTTGCCTTCAGGTTTTCCCAGCATTATTGTCTCTTGAGGAAAATCTTGTCTTACAATATGACTAAAGTACCGGTAGGATGGCCTCACTTTTGACATTTTTTGCTTCCACAGAAGGGCCAGTCTTGACTCAATCTAGAACCCACTTATATGTCTTTCTCGTGTTTTGTGAGAAAGTCCAGACAGTCTGTGGAACCTTGGAGAGGATGATGGTAATTTGGGTGCTTTTGCCCTTTTAGTCACCTTGAAAGATATGTTCTTGGTCATGATCTACCACACGAAAGATGCTCCTTATTTCAAAGTACAACAAAGCCAACAGTTTTGAATGATACATCAGCTTTCTGGTACCTCACAGTTTGAAATTTTGATCCGAAAGATCCTGTTTCTTCCCTTCTGGTTGTCCTTAACTCTCAGTAGTCACTGGCCCATGACTCCTGGACAGATGTGCACTTTGGGGTGAGGGGAGGTTTTGCAATTATCCACCTGCTTCTTCTCTGCCGAGGTGCTTAGTGACTTTGTCACTTGCCCAAGGAGCCTTTGCTCACAGGGCACCTCTCTTGTAGCTTGTATTTGACCCTGGGATTCATGAGAGCTCTTGAAATGCTCTTCAAACACAACCCAAGCCTCTTCAAGCACATACAGCCGTTTCAATAAAAGGTACACAGCAGGACATAGAACATTACACTGAGTGTTTCATTTGACAGATATTCAGGATGTAGCCCCCCTAAATGATGAAGCTCACCACATGGCCTTGAGCCACTCACTTTCTCTCAGTCTGATCTATCTCACCAGATCACTGTGAGGGTAAAGAAGAGAGAGAGAGAAAGGAATGTACAAAAATAAATAAATAAATAAAGATGAGCATCTGCTCCAGACTTCCACAAGATCCCTGTGGGACTGAAACACCTTCCCCAGGACACAGTCTATGTCATGCTATGCGTTGCTGAGTCATCTTCTGAGGCGGATGATGATCTCTTGCATTTGGAGGAAGTCAGTGGCCCTCTTGGAAGCCTGGCAGAGAAAGGCAAGTGCCAGTTCTGCCAGTGAAGCATCAGCCTGCCATATAGGCGACCCATTTGCCTCATGGAATGGCAAGGAGTCAAAAGATTAGAACATCAATGTTTTAAGGGTCCATGATAGCTGATTACAAACCACTGGAAGCCTTGAAAGAGGCATGCTAAGAGCTAGGAATACTGTGAATCTGGACAATTATCTTTGTGGGAGACAATTCACAAAGCTAGCTCTTGCATGTTACTCAACTTTGCCTTGCCAAAATTCCTTGGAACCTGTTGTGACCCAGATGGTGTACCAAGTTGCCTTTGCCTGTGCCCTACATTTAAGGTGATGGATTACTTGGACTGGACTTCTAGCTTGACCCATGGACTGGGATTTGGAATTGGACTGACTTTCAAGATGTAGCCAAGCACATACTACTTGTAGACATAACAATCTGATCCTGATCATTAGCTAAACAGAGTTTCTTTTGGAGATATTTAAATCAGTTCCACCCTTTGCCCTTGTTGTTTAAAATCTTGATTGCATGGGCATCATGGCCCAGTTCTTCTTTGTGCTGCGCGTGTTGCACAAATGGCATATGTTTTGGAAGCAATTGTAGACATCTGTTGCATGCTGAATTGTATGAGATAGTGGGCAGCTGATGATGTTAATGATGATTTCTTAACTTGAGGCAGTATACCTCCTAAAGTCATGCCATTTGCATAGCTCAGATTAGATTAGGCATCCTTCAGTCTCGAGAGACTATGGTATTGTGCTCTGTTTGGAGGACTTGGAACAGTGTCTAGTGTGGCTGAGAAGGCCATTTCGAGAGTGACAATCCCTTCCACACTGAAGACAAATACAGTCTGTACCCCGTCTAGCTCCCTGATTTTGCTGAGGAATACTGTATCCCAGGACCATTTGGATTCATTCATGTTAATGGCTACAGAAAAATAAATCCTCATGAGTCTTGATGTGGATGCCATCATCAACAGAGTTGCAGAGAGTAGTGAAGCCCTGCAAAGTCTTCTTATTCCTTGATAACATATCATTCCTAAGTCTTTCCAGTATTAGTAGGGTTCAAATTTAAAATGTTCAAATCATAAACGAGGTGGAAAGTTCTTGAGCCGAGCCTTTTGTTCCTGGTGGAAGTGTTGATGTAGGAGGATCTGCTACTTATGGCTTGTTCACATTGAACGTTTTGTTGCAGTTATGTTTAATGATCTAATGTTTCAATACATTAAAATAGCTATAAGATCTCACATTGTACTGTTGGTGTTTTTTGTTTAGAGAGCACTAGCATTGACAAATTTAAACATTAAATTTTAATTACACTTTTTGTTAAACGTGATGATTTTATAGGTTTAGATTTTCTGATGCTCCTTGTTATTTTTACAACCAGGGCAATGATTAGGATAGGGAGAACTCATAAGCATGTACCAATACCACTATACCAGCAACGCCCTTTCAGCCTGCCACAATATCGTGAATGGAGCCCACAACAGGTGGGCCTGTGTCCCCACAGCCGGTGGGCCTGTGTGCTCTAAATGCCAGGGCCGATTTTTGGTCCCAGTCCGGCACTGGTTACCATAAGCCATATCATACTTATAGAGGCATGTCATTAGTGTTCTTCAGGTAAAATAACGACGGGCCAAGGCAGAGGGTCTAGGGTAGAACTGGGCTTGGTAGGGCTGCTTCACCTTCCTCTTCCATACATTTTGTCAAAATGCAATGAAGAACCTTCCGCTTGCAGAGATCCTGATGCTGCAGAAATACCCTGCAACTGTTATATACTGTATTTAGCTCTTTAAACAGTTAGGCTTTATTATTCAGATTATTAGTTAAAAGTGTAGAAGTCAGCACCCAGTAAAAAGACACAATCTTAATCCTCCCTCTCTTTCAGACTGCCTTACTGCTCTGGGCTGGCGTGAAGCCATAAAGCTGCTACAAACAACTTGAATTAACAAGAGAAAATTTACAAGTGTGATAAGTGATACTACACGACCAGCTCTGAAGAGGATCCTCTCTCATTGCACACAGGATTGTATCACTGCATTATAGACAATATCTTGAACTGAGACATTGAACTTGGACTCCTACGAAACTGATTTCCCCTCTCAATGGTCAAACTAATAAGGGTACCCTAATAGGCAAACAACTATATCCTCCTGCAACTGAACCATATTAAATCTAGGCCTGAGAACAATAAATAAATAAATCCTTGTGCCCTTTTCTTTCTCTTTCATAACTACTGTTGCTCTGTCAGCACATTTCATGCCTTGCTTTGTCTCCATCAGACCTTTGAAATGCTCCTGACCAATACTGCACAGTGAGAACGTGGTTGTGAAATGGAAGGGGGCATTTTGTCTCATCCCTAAATCTGAATTACATGGTCCTGAACATACTCATCTCGATAGCAAGTGCCTAAAATTCACCAAGTTCAACATTTTAAAAAAATTTACTAGCAAGTGGAAAGTGCCAAGTGGTCACCACAGTCCATTTTCCCCTATATCTGTATTAGAGATCCCATTTCACCATTCATTACTATAGAAAAACCTAATGTGATTCTGAAATGACTTTGGTGACTGTGAAATGTTGTGCAAGACCCATAATCACAAGGAAAGCATAAGCTGAACAGGATATCCTGCCTCCACCCTATCACGTAAATGCCTACCTAAACAAGTATTTCAATGTGATTTACACTCCTTAAGGTTAATTGGAATCCTTTTCATATTTCCTTTCAAATAAAAAAGAAACATTATAAACATCTTTAAATGAACAGTTAAGGTGTTCCCTTGCCAAATTAAAAAAACTAATCAGTGCCTCTGCAAAATATCAGTACATTAACAAGATTCTATTGCTGATGCTTACTTTGGGTTACGGCTATGCTGCATTTTGACAAATTATTGTGGTGTCTATATAGCCAAAGTAATAATATGAAAAAAAGAAAAAGGAACATCAATTCAATGTGTGTGAAGTGATGAGACAGGGAGCTTAGCGTGTAAGGAACAGTTCTTTAAATGGGAAATTATATTTAATTGATGTGTGTTTGGCAGTGCTTAGCATACTTATGTCAAATATGAGAAAAATACTAGTTGGCTGTTTTTTTGATCTGTGGTTCCCACATTGGCTGTTTTATAAGGAGTTCACCTAGAAAAGCCAAACAATGAATTTTGAGATGTAGCTTTGGGGACGGGTGTTGATGAAAAGATTTCCTTGTATTATTTTACTTGTGCTTCCTGCTTGCCCCATCACTAATGACTGAGCAGAGAGCCAGAAAATACAAAATTGGGGTGTGGGGTTTTTTTTAATGGTCTTGAGGAATTATTTCTTTTGTAACTTGAAATTGCTGCATGGTAGCTTGCAAGAAAAGGTGACACCAGAATAGATCATTAAGTGCCATCAACCATTAAATCCCATCAGCCATCTGGGTTAGAAAATTCATGGCTTTGATGGAACAGCAGGTATAATTAATAAACATGGTACAGAAAGACAAAGTTGGTATTTTTATTTAGCTAAATACACACACAGAGAGAAGAAATCTGCTGAACTCTGGATGAACACATAGTTTCACAAAGCAAATTCAAAAGAGAAAATTTGCTGCCTGAAGTAAAAGATAAAATGGCTGCATGTAATGGAGTAGGCCATTGCTGTACCTTTAATAGTTGTGTAGAACAGTGGTTGCAAACTTTGGGTAAGCCAGGTGTTTTATGACTACTACTCCCAGAAGCCTTCGCCACCAGTTGTTCTGGTCAGTCTTTCTGGGATTTGCAACCTGGGTTAACCAAAGTTAGGAACCACTGGTGTAGAAGATGAAATTTCAGTAGGTGAAATTTTCCTGTTCCACACAACTATTAAAAGTACAGAATCTTGTCCTCCATTTTGTATAAACGCCTTGTAAAAAGCCTTTCCCCCATCAGTCTTTATACACACTGAAGCCAAAGAGACTGGAAATTAAAACTTAATTCAATGGCAGCAATGGAGCAGCACTCTCCACCACAGCTGGCAGGAGCAGACTGGCCTCAGGACAGTCACACAGCATGAATAGTTCTACCCTTCAGTATCACCCTGTCACTAGTTCAAGGAGTTAGCAGGTACCATATGAATAGAGCAGTACATGACTGTATGGAATGCCTGTCAGAACACATAGCCTCACTGTGTGCTATCAGTGAAATGCTGGAAAGAAAGCAACACAAATGGCCAAACAGGCCAGCCATGAGCAAGCTTCTCTACTACAAGAGGACTTAAATGACAAGATGGTCCCCAGAGAGGATGGCCAGGTGGGAACTGGGGGGAGAGGAGTAAGAGCGGCTCTAATGTTCTTAACAAAGCGCTGATCTTGCTGAAACCAATCTTGAAACACCTCTCCACCAATTTACTTTGAAAGTGTCTGTGGGGATTACATTTTAATCGGGGAGAGGGATGAATCTGGATGACATTAAGATGTAGATCCAGCTGAGTGGATAGCTCAGTGATTTAGGTATGGTTGGGAGTTCAATTCTGCACTGTGCCTCCTCTGATTAGAGCCAGCCTGTATTGCCTTAGGCAAACCTGCACAATCTCAGCATGTCCCCAGAAGAGAGCGGTAAACCTCTTCTGGGTATCTCTTTACCTGGGAAATTCTGAAAAGGTTGGCATAAGTCAGAATTGACTTGATGGTACAAGATTATTTATTAAGACATAAGATAAATTACATTATCTGCTTGAGCCTCTTTTTTGGCTATTTATCTTAATTATTTTCTTTTAATCTATGGTAATATAAATGCTAAAATGGGTAGGGATTATCCCAGTATGGATAGGACTGTGGGGTGAAATTAGGGGGAAAATGTGAGCATTCTTAGAATCCCTCAATTATTACCAATAATAATGCCTAAGGATGTTACTCTATAATTTTGTATCACAACTTTTGTTTAATTTCAGAACACCTTTTATGGATTTTTTTTTGGAGGGGGGCTGGACATTTGACTTATGTTACTGTAGATTGTAGAGTAGACTTACAACATACTAACATGCAATTCCTTGCTTTTATAACCCTTGTAATATTACACAATACCCTCCAACATTCCTATTTCCAGCCACCTACAACTATGACTGACACCAAGCGTGACCACATTGGTTGGCAACATGTCAACTGATACAGTCTGCAACTGTCCAGACCATTTTCACCTTTCCCTAAGCCTGAAAAGAGAAAAAGTGACAGAACACTGAACCAATTTTTAAAAGTTAAGAAAAAAACATTGTTTTTCCTTTATTTTTGTATCATTTGTATTTCCTGTATTTGTCATGGCATAAAACTGATTTATAACACTGAATTTGTAAGAAACGAGAGTTCAATTGGTGACAATTCACTTTTCAGCCATTCTCCAAGAGCCAATTACTTTGTAAATGCAATACTTATCAATATTGGTGGATCATCATGTCTGCTACCCTATTGTGGTTTATGACCATGGATCGGAACATGATACTCTCCCTCTCTGGCCATTTAAGATTTCAAGATACTCCATTTAGGATAGTAAAAGTTAAAAATGGACAGTGATTTAAAGGGTGATCAGCATCTTAAATAATCTATTCAAATTTATAAATCACTTTAATCAGCATTTGACAGCAATAAGCTTCAAAAACATACCTCATCTTGAATTTAGAGGATTAAAAGGTATCAAGGAACATACCAGGATATAACTGACACCATTAGTTCTCACTGAGTAACTTACACACAGGCTGTGTCAGTTGCACAGAAGTGGTTTGACTGGGTAGGTAAACACAAGGGGGGTGGAGTACAGGCAAAAAGTGAAGATAATCTGTATTTGGTATTCTTGATTACAGTGTATAAATGTGAAAGTTGGAGAGTGAAGAAATTTGTCATGGGAAAAATAATCTGAAATCTAGTGTTGGATAAAAGCTTTGCAGATACCCTGGAGTGCTAAAAACACAAAGAAGGGGATTCTAGACGAAATTAAGCCTGAACTTTCTCTAGAAGCAAACATAATGAACCTGAGGCAGTCATACTTTGCGGACATCGTGAAAAGACAACTCTCTGGAAAGACTACTGCTGTAAAAAGTTGAAGGTAAATGGAAAAGAGGAAGACCAACTATGAGATGGATTGGCTCAATAAAAGAAGCCAAAGCCTTGAATTCACAAAACCAGAATAGAGCTGTTAATGATAGGACATTTTCAGGTCACTAGTTTATAGGGTTGCCATTATTCCAAAGCAGCTTGGTAGCGCACAGTGATAACAACGGTAATATCCTGACAATTCAAGTTATCACTATAAGAATATGCCAAGGTTATTCTTAATAAATCATTTATATTCCACAATGTTATGCTGAAAGTGTTTGCATAATGGGTCATAAAGCTGTCTTCTGACAAACAATATGGTCCAGACTTGTTCGTCATATTAGGAGTGGCTTATTGCATTTTGACAAGGGGCATATACTGTAATGTTTGTGTGTGTGTGTGTGTGCGTGTGTGTGTGTGTGTGTGTGTGTGTGAAGTTCCATGTTTTCTGACCTTTCTTGACATTGGGTGTGGAACAGTAGAAATGGAAATCCTCTCTGTTAATGTTCGTTATACTTCAAAACGACCTTTGCTCTGGGGGAATATCTGTATTTGGCAAAGTTCCACGTATTGTCTGAGACATATGAGTAGGTGAAACTTTGACAAGAGAGTGAGGGAAGATGGAACAGCTTTACAAATGCAGAGCAAACTTAGGGATGTTCTTGGCAAGGAGAAACACTGTTGTCCTAATAACAAATGTTAACAGAGCTTACCAATATAATGTTGGAGCAGAACCGAGAACAGTTAAGAGGCATCTGTATATCAGTATAGTCTTAATCAAAATCATAATGTCAAAAAAACATGACACAGTATTATAATAAATTCATGTTTATAGTACAGAAGCATGTAGGTCTGGTGTTATGAATAGCTTGTCTATCTGCCTTGACTTCAATTGTCTAAATTTTAGAGTAAATAAATCTGATGGAAATGTGCATCCATTTCTATTCAGTTTATTTTGACAATGACTTTAACCAAAGTGTATTTACATTAACCTACTGCAGGACTAGGAAAAGAACACAAATTATACTAATTAAAAAATATTGCTGTCACATTAATTTAAACTATCTTCTCCCAGCACAAACATTTTTTCTTTTATTTAGAAGACTGCTGCTCCTTTCCAATGCATTACACACATTTTATTGGTACTGCAACTGAAAAGTTATTCAGAAAGTGATATTCAGGGAAGCATAATTTTGCTGTTAATAGAAAGGGTATAGTATGCCTGTTTGTCCATAATTTATTATTCATTAAATGCAAGTCCCCCACTAGTAAGTCAGTGTTTGCTATTGACAATATTAAAAGTTTCTTCTTATTGTAAAGGGAAAAAAATACTCCCCCATTAGTCACAGCTAGCAGGACAAAATTGGAGATTGCTCGGCAGCAGCAGGCAACACAGTAGCTAGTTGGTCCTTGCTTTGTATGGAGAACATGATAAGCACTGTGTAGACTAGATAAGAGTTCCCCAACCCCTGGTCCGTGGCCCGGTGCTGGTTCATGGTGTGGGCCAGACCGGGCCGCCGAGAGAGACCTCCCACTGTCCCCCTGCACTCACTCACCCCCGCGCTGCCCATTTGCACCTGAGCACGAGCTCCAGCATGCCCACACGAGTGTACGCTGCTGTTTGCACATGCACACAGGTGCTTGGGCACATGTACAAATGGTGGTGTGGCACCCATGCGGGCACATGCACCTGTGCCCCGCCTTCCCCAGCCGGTCTGCGGACTGGGAAGAGGTTAGGGAATGCTGGACTAGACAAATGAAAAATAGCAGTCCACTTTTTCTGCTTTTCTGTCAACCACCATTTGCAAATGTCAGATCCCAAGACTTTACAAATGGCAAACAAAAACTAATCATGTTAAATTAAACTAAGAAGTGACATTACAGTAGAGATAGTCTTTTACAAAATATGCATAACTGATTTTCTGGGCAAGTACTCTCATTGCAACCTGTACAGCTTCTTTGCAGTTTCTCCTGCCTCTCTAGATGTTGCTGGCAGGCAACAGTAATTGGAAGTTGTTGGGTAATGCTACACATGTTGCAAGACTTTTGAATTTCTGGTAAAATTCTCTTTTTGCTGCACAGTAGAAGCACACTGAAGAGAATAATTTCAAGTTCTCCAGAGTCCGCCCCTTTCTCATTAATTTGCACTTAAAGTCCCAGAAACACACTCTTAGACATTTGTAGGAGAAGGAATAAACAAATATTTCTTTACTTAAAGTTGCTTGAAATTAAAGACTTGTATACACTGCTTTCTTTACTGCACACATACTAGCAACCAACCAAACAGTTGAACAGCAATAAAAACCTGCCATCAACAGATGAAAGAGAAGGATGGAACACTTAGCATGGAGGCACAGCTCTATTTGAATTCAAAAGCTGGAAAGAAAGATTGGTTAGTGCTGGATAGATAATCACCCCAGGCCAGAAAAGTCCCTCCTAGTCACTCAAACTACAGACAGCATATGAGTGTGTAAATAAAACTCCAACAATACTTTCTCATCATGCCCAAGGAGGCAGCAGGAATGAATAGTGCTATGTACAGCACTTCTATTCTGTAAAGAAAACAAATAGAAAACACTGCAGCACTTGTTTATATAAGACATTTCTTATCTACCTGGGTAACTCCAGACTTCCCCAAAGATCTCTTCATGAGACAAATGTAACTAAGGACTGATCAGCCAGCATCAGAAAGGGTTATTTGGCAGGGTGCAATCTCCCTTAAAGCAACAGAATCATTCCAGTCCAGCCCTAAAAAGTAGTAGTCCTGGAGCAGGACCAAAAATGTCCATCTTGGGCACAGATCAGGGTCGGGCTGGAGCCAGGGCCAGAATAAGACCCTTAGAGGCCCAAAGTATTTAAAAGATTTTGGTGCCCCCATATATATTTACAGTAATTCAAAATATAAACAATAATAACCATAAAATAAAATTGTATTTATCTAAATTAAACAAAACTCACATAAGATGGAAAATAATGTTCACTTTTGTATACTTCCACTTTATTTATATTTGAAAAGTTTTCTCCTAGTTTTTTTAATTGCAAAGTCTTTGATCAGATTCTCAAAGCTAATCTTATGTAACATCTGCTTCAATATTTAATAGAGATAAGACATCCAGCCTGCCTTGTTGCATGGTTGTTCTGATGGGATTTTTAATATACTTCAAGTGAGAAAATAAACGCTCAGCTGAGCAATTTGTGACCATTAATGTTAAAAATATATGAAGGCCAATGTCTACCTTTGGAAAGGCACACTCAATATTGTGTTGTACAATTATTTTATAAAGTTCAGCAGAACTGAATCTTGTTTTTACATTTTTGTTGCACTGAACTTATGGTGTACATATGAATGAAACTGCTGAAGCTCAGCTGAGAAATTACTGTTGAAGTCCTCTGAGTAAACATCAATCAGCTTTTGACAGCACTGAGAATATCTTTCAATGTTAGGAGATGATGAAGTGACATCATGTGGCACATCACTTATGCTATTCCTTTATATATATCTCTTATCTCAGTTTCACGTTTGTCAACAATTGTGTAAAAGGTGGTGATACAGAATTTATCTCTGGCATTCAGATATACTTCTGGTGCATATCTGTCATTGATTACCTTCTTTCTGATATGCGAGTTGTAGCTGCCTTGTAATCTGGTAGAATTTCCTTTGCAACTGCTTCATATGTTTCAAATTCATCTCGTGAAGTGCACAGTTGGTCAGCTAATGATACATACAGATCTGTACATGTTTCCAAGTTCACATCCTCATTTTGTAGAACTTGGCTTACTCTGTGAAAATTCTGCAAAATTTCATTCCAAAAATTCAACATAAAAACAAATTCTAGCTCTTGCATCTTATCTGCAATGTTATTGCTTCTCTTCTATAATCTCCCTTTTGTGACTGGTCTTCGGCTATAAATTCTAATGCTTCCAAAATTTTAAGGAACGATTTCAAAATTGCTGCTGTTACCATAGCATGTGCCTCCCATCTGGTACCAGAGATGAATTTTAAGCCATTTTCATTTCCAATACAGTGGTGCCTTGACTTACTAATGCCTTGACCTACGAACATTGTGAATTATGAACAGCTCCATTCACATAATTTTGCTTTGACTTGCGAATGGAGTTTTGACTTACTAACACAAAAAGGTAGGGAGAAAGGGCGGGAACTTCAAATAGCTAACTGTAGGTGGTGACAAGGCTGCTTCTTTGTAGCTCTTTCGCCCCGGCAGTTAGAGAGTGTGCAATCCGAGGAGGGTGGCTACTAAGGTAAGGTGCTGCTTTATACTTTTTAAAAACTGTTATAACGTGCAGATATGTTAGCAGCGTTGTCATGACCCCTACATTTTGAAAAGTTTAGCCTACAAACTTCACATAAATACTGCAACACATGATTTGCCGTTTCCTCACCAGTATGGCCTTTCATTTCCAGAAAGGTTAAAAAGCGTTCAATAGGCTGTCCATCTTTTAAGTACCTAAGTACAACACTTAACTGATCGATATGTGATAGATCCGATGTTGAATCAACTGACAAATTAAAATAACAAGATTTTACTTCATCAACCGTGAGCGCATGGACCTTTTGTACCATTAGTTGAATAAGTTCCTTACAGGTGGTTTTGGACAGGTAAGAAGGATTTCCTTTGCCTGAATTTCCATATTTCGAAATGTGGCCTCCTAAAAATGGATCAAACTGGTTCATGAGTTCAAGCAGCCCTAAAAAATTCCCATTTTGCAATGATCCAAACCTTTCTTCTGTTCCTCGAAAAGCCAAGCCACATTCAGCTATCACACAAATAACAGCTATGACACACCTCAAGACATGTTCCCAGTAATCATACTCTTCCTGAATACATTTCTCCAACTGTTGCCCCAACCCCGCATCTTGTCTGCAAGTTAAGTATATTAGGATAGAGTCTAGGTGAGTAGTGCTTTTTCATGATTATCAATTATGATCATATTATGCCAGTCACTGAACTCTTCTCTTATAAGAAAATTTAAGAAAATTTTAGGAGGAAACAGTTTGCAAATAAAAAAATAAACCAATCCTGTTGATGGTGAATACAGTAACCACTCTCTTTTGTATTTCTCACCACTGGCTTTTGTCTCAACAAAGTTTCTGTGAACAATACCTTACTGGTTTGCCACCACTGAAATGCCGGTAAGACTTGTCAAATGGCCCATTGTGGTGTTGACAGTCACTGGGTCTACAAGCAATCCAATAAGTCACATCATCAGCAGAGAAATCAAGCCCATGATAAATTCGGCTATGGAAAATTTCTGTGGTGCCCCCTCTTCCCTTGACGCCCCTAAGCACGTGCTTATTGTGCTTATTGGTTAATCCACCTCTGGCTGGAGCACAAATCTTTGTACATTGTGTGATCACTGGGAAATAGATCACACTTGATCGTTCTTCAAGAATTTCAAAATATGAACTATTTCCCTGTGTGATCCCACTCTGACAGACAGAGAATTCCTTAACCAATCTGGTTAAAGATGGAGAAATTAACATATAGTCTACTACACTGCTACCCCTCCCTGAGATGAAGGTAAATTCTGCGTAATTATCAAACAGTTCATTGCCATTTACAATACAAAGAGTAAGATGTTCTATCATCCGTGCCAGACATATCCCACTATAATTGATCTTCAGATCTTTTGATGTTCTATAATTCATCGGGGTGTGGTTCTCTATAGAGTCTGTACCCCAGACATTGGAAGAGTAAAGGATGTCATTATTCGATCCAGTTCTTGCATTCAGGTCTCCCATAAGTATCACATATGCATTGGGGGCTATGGATTCCAAATTTGTAATATAAAGTTAGAATTGGTTCCACATCTGAGTTATTTGATTTTTTGGAAGACAATGGAGGAATATAAGCATTGATAATCAAATAAGCGCTTGACCTGATAACAAGTAAGGCGGCCATAGCAATTTTGTGACAGGGTGGCAGCCATTTAACCTTCCAAAGCAGTAGAGAACATTAGTGCCATCCCTGCTTTTGGGCGACCCTTTCCACTGCTAGGAACTGCATAGCTGTTAAGCACCAGATAGCCATTCAAACTAATATTATCAATGCTCCAGGTTTCCTGTACTGCAATTATATCATGTAATCTTAAATAATCGAGTATTCCTGGGTCACTCTGTCTGGAGGCCCAACCGGCTATGTTCCATGAAAGGATTTTCAATAAGCAGGTCCTTGGAGTTGGGGCTGTCTTTTGGGCCTCAATCTTAACATCTGAGTATTCAACAACATTTCCATGCAGATGGGTTATCTGGGGCATCCAGCTAGGTTTCATGGTGTTGGTGTTTAAGCACTCTGGCTCATTGCAACAACTATTTGGTCAGTACATAAAGTTCCAGGTGGGTCTACCCTCGTAGCTGCCATAATCCCACCGAAAATGGTTTAGATCTTTGTGCCTAGCCTGATTAAAATCAGCTAATTGCAGATCCGCCTTAAGATTTGCTCTGTAATTAGCAGAATAATTTGTATTTCCATATGTATATATGGGTCTCTTATAGATTCCCTTTTTTTTCTTAGCTGTTGCATATGTGTCTCGTATCAGCACTGGGATTTGTCTGCTGTTGTTTCCTTCCACTTCATTGCTGTACACTTTGGCTGTAATCATCTCCGAATTTCCATTGAGTGAAGAGTGTGTATCTGACAATAGCATCTTTGAGGTCTGTTTGGCAGCTTGTCTCTTCCAAACAGGTATTTCCCTGTGTGATCCCACTCCATGTTGGGTGGGGGACAGCAACAGGATATAGAATAGCTAGCCAGTTCTTGCTTTGCAGTGAACATAATAATGATATGATCTAGCTCAGTATGCTCAGTCTTTTCTGTTATGCTGATAACTAGCATCAATCCTTGTTAATACTTGGCTGCAAGTCCGCCTTAGAAAATCCGGTCCTGTAGGCTTGAAACCATTTTACCACCTGGGAGAAAGATTCCCATTAGCACCCTAAATACATCTGATCTCATCCAACTTCAGAATCTACACAGGTTTGAGCTTCATTAGTACTCAAATGAGAGATCATCAATGGATACGAAGGATGCCTATGTAGGACTGGGAAAAATCTTGTTTGAAACTATGCCCATCAGAGTTGACAATATTAGCTAAATGCACTAATGCTCCAACTCCGATAACAGCTTCCTATGCTCCTAAACACAAAAACAACTATTACATAATAAGTGTTACTACAAGAAAAATAGTAGCTGCTGACCAGTCAGCTATGAAAAGGTACCCAAACCTTCTTAGAATAGGTTTGATTCAAACTGAGCTGTTTCCAAATTGCCAGGCCAGGATCAAAAGGGTCTAAAATCTTGTGACCAGTCCTCAACTCATATTTGATATATTTCTGACTGCCTGGCTTTTAAATACTTTAAACAAACGTACCTAAAAATATAAAGGACACCATTCAATCCCACCAATTTCCAAAACAAAACTTTTCAAGCAGAGGAAAGGAATCCATATTTACCTGTTTCTACAAATCTTAAATATATAATGTAAATACATAATTTGGCCATCGCCCACGTCACTTATGCCATTCGTTTTCATGAGCTGATTTGCATGAACCTATGAGAGGACTAGAGAGGCGGAGCCAGCAGTTACATGAGGCTTGGCGGGAGAAGGAGGAGTCAGATAGAGATTGGGATGAGATGCTGATATAGATAGAGATAGAGCTGGTTAGTCAGAGAGAGAGAGGTAACAGATACTGAGAGAGATAGAACTGGTAGATAGGTAGAGAAGGTGGTAATAATATAGCAAGAAAGAAGAAGTATGTACTGAGAGAACTGTTGATGAATTGCTTATGTATAATGTGTATCTGAAGAACTTCTGTTGTTATTCAATCTGCTTCACTTCAATAAATAAGTTCTGTTTCTGTTCACAAGACAAGTGTTCTGACAAATGTCATTTATGTTGTGGATTGAGGTAATCCACTGGTGGAAGTGAGAAGAAAATGTGATGTGAGCCTTTGTGAGGGAAAGATGAGCAGGGGCCACAAGGGCAAATGCCACACATGTGTTGTCTGATCATTACAGCCATTGCGGCAATATGAACATGATAATACAGTCAACCCTCGACTTACGAATCACCCTAGTTATGAACATTTCGACTTACGAACCGCTCTGATAGAAAAATATAGACTCAACTTGCAAACTTTGCTTCGAGTTATGAACCAGAAAAAAAGTGCAGGAGGCGGGGAAAGTGCGAAATTAGAATTTTCACGTAACTGTTGGCCAGAAAAGAGGGTGCCTGTCTGCTTCCTAGCTCTTCCCAGAGTTTAGATAGTGGATCGGGAGACAGTCTTCAGACTGCCTGGTACTGCTTGGTACAGCGCTGTACGGACTGTATTTTTATTTTTTGGCTTTTTAAAAAATTTTGATTATTGGATTTTTCACATTCTTTTTTTAAGCAGAGCAACTGCCTGTTTTGGGTGAGTACACTTTATGTTTTTTACTTCAGTGTATGTACTGTACAGGCAGCTTGGTGGGGGGTAGGGCTATGTGGGGGGGGGTCTTGCAGTGTTTTAAAATGCCTGTGTCTGTGGTTAAAATGTGCATCCAGAGTCTTTTAAAATCAGAAAATATTCTTTGAGTGGATGTGCTGGAGGAATGGTTGCTGGGTTTTGTGCCATGCTGTGGGGGGGTTACGTTTCTGTGCTCTTCTGTGCTCTTTGTTTGAAAGGTGTTCCCTCCCTCCTTTGCTGCCCCCCTTTTCCCCAAAAGTTGCTTGTCTCAGCTTGTCTTGTATGAAAGGTGCTTTTCAAGGTGTTCTGTTGAAAATGGGTCTGTTCCCTCCTTCCCTCCCTCTTTTCTTTTTTCTAAACCTATCTTAGGTTAAAAGGAAAAAAAGAAAAAATTCTGCCCCTAGTGGTAGGAACAAATTAACCGGCTTTGCATTAGTTCCTATGGGAACTAATGCTTCGACTTACAAACCGCCCCTCGACCTAAGAACCGAAATCAGCTGGAACGGATTAATTGGTTTTCAGTGCATTCCTATGGGAAATGCTGGTTCGACTTACGAAATTTTCAACTTACAAACTTCCTTCCGGGACGGATTAAGTTCGTAAATCAAGGGTTGACTGTATTACTGTTCCTGCAAGAGACTATCAGATCAAAAAGAAAAAAGAAAGAAAAAAGAACTGAAACATATTGGCTTACTGATGTTGCTACAGCAACTACCTAATTCTCAAAATGGCAGGAAATACAATCCAGTAATTCATCCTAAAAATGACATGTCAAAACATTACAATCTCTGTTTTAAACATTCAGAAAATAAGTCAAAATGAAATCTCCTATATGTCAGATATAAATGACAAATATGCATATTACTGGATGGCTTCAGCAATAGGATTGGGCTAATGCATGTGTCTCAATTGCCATTTAAATCATTTTTATTGGTTTTTCAACACCATCTTTCTTTTATCATATGGCAAATGATTTTATTTGTTTGTTTGTTCTATTTATATCTCTCCCGTCTAGTCATTTGACTACTCTGGGCGGCATACATCAGACAAAATAATATCAGTATCTAAGAATAAATAATCATTCAAGATGGAAAAAGACAAAGAAGATAGATCAAATAGTGCCTGGAGGGAAGGCCAGGTTTTTAATTGGCTTTTAAAAATACCCAGAGAAGGGGCCATACAGATCTCTGAAGGTAGGTTATTCCATAACCGAGGAGCCACTGCCAAGAGGCCCGGTTTCTTGTTTTTTCCTTCCAGGCCTCTCTCAGCGTTAGGCTCCTCAGCTGCACCTCCTGACTAGATCGAATGATACGGGTAGATTTTGGTGGGAGAAAGTGTTCCATCAGATGGCGAGGTCCTAAACCATTTAGGGCTTTGTATGTCATCATCAAAACTTGAAATTGAAGCAGAAGCGCACGGGCAGCCAGTGCAATGCGGCCAAAGTGGGAGAGATATGATGCTGTTTTCTCACCCCACTAAGAAGTCTGTCTGCCGCATTCTGCACCATTTGAAGCTTCCACATCAGTCTCAAAGGTCGCCCCACATAGAGTGCTTTACAGTGGTCTAATCTTGAGATTACAAGCGCATGCACTAAAGTAGTGAGTGCCTCAGCATCAAGATAGGGACACAGCTGGGCAATCCACCAAAGGTGGGAATAGGCGGAGCGGACCACTGACACTACCTGGGTTTCCATGATGAGTGCCGGGTCCAGATACAGTGGGGTCTCTACTTAAGAACGTCCCTACTTAAGAACAATCCAACTTAAGAACAGCTCCATTTGCTAAATTTTGCTTCTACTTGAGAACAGAAATCCAAGATAAGAACAGGAAAAAAACCTTTCCTGCTCTTTTTTTAACCTTAGGTCATCTTAGGTTAAAAAAAAAATTCTCCCCCTAGTGGTAGAGTACGTATTAACCAGCTTCGCATTAGTTCCTATGGGAACTAATGCTTCAATATACGAACGCACCTCTACATAACAAAAAAACAGCCAGAACAGATTAATTGGTTTTCAGTCCATTCCTATGGGAAATTTTGCTTCAACTTAAGAACGTTTCAACTTAAGAACATCATTCCAAAACGGATTAAGTTCTTAAGTAGAGGTTCCACTGTAGTTTCTATGGACGGAAAAGAGCAGATATGGATTAAATGGTTTTCAATGCATTCCTATGGGAAATGCAGATTCAACATAAGAACTTTTCAACTTGAGAACCACCTTCCAATACGGATTAAGTTCTTAAGTAGAGACCCCACTGTATATCTTAACAAATAGTGCATTTTTAAGGCAGCACTTCTTATTTAATAGTTTAAGTTTATTAGGTGTCTAGAAGGGAGACAGTTTTGGAAACACTACCAACTACCCATGGTTATCTAACTTATGGAAGGTTGATAACATTGACATTAAGATACTGAATGATTTAATGTTGGAATCCCATTGCACTATGTGTGCAGCAGGAATGATGGCAGAGCAGCAGCAAATCACCACTGATTAAAGGCTTCCTTTGGAAATGTTGGGTGCACACAATTTATTGGAATTGTGTACAAGTCACATGCATCCCAAAATCACCTAAGAATCAGTGGTGATTTCCTACTGCTGGTGACTTCAGTCCTGTTCTGTATGCAGAACTGTGCAACAGGATCTCAGTCAACATTTCACTGCTCCGATTATTAAAACAGCTGGATCTTCCAAAAATGTTGCAGGTGAATATTGGCTCAAGATTGAAGCTTTATGGGTCAGTAACCTACTGCACTCCTGCTGAATGGGAAGTGCCACCAGTCCAGTAATGTGGAATCAATCTACTTGTGCAAAATTTGCTACTGTACCAGCACAGGGCAGGCTTTCTTCATGGAGATCATGATTTAGGCATGCTTGTGCAAGTGGCACAATTCAATATATTAGTCTTACTACAAAACTCTCCACTCAGCAGCAGCACAGCTGGATACTGACCATGGTGTACAGAAACTGGATGTTCAATAAAGAGTTGTAATCACAGTATTCCCACTGCAAAGCACTATATAAAACATAAAAATAGGTATAATCATAAGGTTCTATGTTACTTCTAGCACTAAATCATCATTTTCTAATACTAATAAGAAGAATTTGTTAGATGATCAGTAAAATGAACCCATTCATTCATGAAGGATTTTTTTTTCAAATTCTGTCAAACACATATGGCTGAAAATGATACCTGTTACCTCATTGGGAAGGAGAACTTAACCAGAAATGATGCTAGGCTGCTTGGAGGTATAATTAATGCAAATATTTATTTAATGGAAAGCCTAAAATAGCACTTGCTTTTTTTTCACACTGTTGGTTCATATTCAGAGTATGGTCCACAACGATCCTCCTCATTTATAGTATTGCTGAGTGAGGTATCCCCCATCTTGTAATTGTGGTTTGTTTTTCTGAGGTGCAGTACTTTGCACTTATCATTGTTGAATTTCATTCTATTGTTTTCAGCCCAATGCTCTATCAAAATCATTTTGAATTTTGTATCTGACTTCCAGGGTATTAGCTATTTCAACAGATTTGCCATCTGCAAAATTGACAAGCATTCCCTTCCCTCCCTCAAGTCATTAATAAAAAAGTTGAAGAACGTCAGATCCAGGACTGAGCCTTGGGGTACCCCACTTCCTAACTCCTCCCGGTTGGAGAAGGAGTCATTGATCATCACTTTCTGAGTATCACTCTGTAGCTAATTGTGTATCCACCTGACACTTGATCTATCCATCCCACACCTAGTTAGCTTGCTAATCAAGATATTATGGGACACTTTGTCAAAAGCTTTGCTGAAGTCAAGATATACTATAGCATTCCCTCTGTCTATCAGGGAGGTTATCCATTAAAAAAAATGAGATCAGATTTTTCTGGCGGGACTTGTTCTTGACAAATCCATGTTGGCTTCTAGTTATTACTGAATTATTTTATAGGTGCTTGCATCATCGTCGTTTAGTCGTGTCCGACTCTCCGTGACCCCATGACTAGAGCACGCCAGGCCCTTCTATCTTCCACTGCCTCCCGGAGTTGTGTCAAATTCATGTACGTTGCTTGCATAGTGACCGTTTTCTAATTTGTTCCAGAATTTTCCCTGGGATTTACATCAGGCTGACTGGCCTTTAGTTCCCAGGCTCCTCTTTTTTGCCCTTTTTGAAGATAGGGACAACGTTAGCTCTCCTCCAATCATCTGGCACCTCACTCATTTCCCATGATTTCAAGAAAATAATGGACAGCGGTTCTGAGAGTTCTTCAGTTGATTCCTTCAGTACTCCTGGATGAAGTTCATCTGGCCTTGGAGATCTGAATTTGTTCAAGATGGTAAGGTATAGTATATATTCTGTAATATTTGTGAATTAATATGTATACATATTATTATTTTCCCAGTGTATTGTATTGTCAGTGTATTACATCAGTACTGCTCAAGGGAGAGGGAATTTTACTCCAACCTTGAAGGCCAGTCGCCAAGCAAAGCCTTTGAGTTGTAGCTACAATGAAGAATTTTATAATAAGATGCCCAGATGAGCTGCAAGATCTTAACACTGATTTAAAAAGAAGCAAAACACTGTCTTGTAGTACATGATCTCTGCAACAGGAAAGCAGAGATCATGTACTGCAAGCCCTTAAGTAAGAAAATTTATTTTTTCAAAATCCCACAATGGTCTTTATGTCTTTCCAAACCCTTTGATTTTAAAGAGTGTTTATTCTTCTGGCTAAAGATTGGTTCACAGGGCATGCCTTATATACACAGCCTACATATTCATCAAATAGGTCCAGTCTGGGGGGTGGGGAGGGAAAGCACTCTGAAACAATTTAACAGAATTTAAGCTCCAGCTTTTGGAATTACTCCCACAGTGGTGCAGCACTGTGGCTCTCTCAGGCAGGCTGATTTCAGATACCTTGAAAGGACAGCGAGTTGTTAGCTATTTTATTTATTATTGTTATACTGTATTTTGTACTGCCAAGAAGGAGAAAGGAGGTCTAGTGGGATTTCCTCCTTTCCAGGTGCTGAAATAACCTGACTGGCTGTAAATATTATGCACCTCTATATAGTTGTTCCACTTTAGGCAGCGGAATGTCTTGTGTCAGCTCGTGGATTTATTTCCTGTGTGCTTCCCCTACTCTCCCTGAACCTCTGCAACACAAAGTGCTATAAAATCCAGTGCTGACGGCACTATGCATTATATAATGCACATAATAAAGGATTCAGTTGACATTCAAATAGTTCTATTAAAAACCAAGACTTGGAAAAATAACACAACTTCTCAACTCAGATCCTTTGGCATAAACTAGGATAAGTGGAGTGATTAAGTCTGTACCTATACTGTACAGTGGTCATCGTCAGGAGAGACCTTTCTCTTGGTCTCTTTCTCTTCACAGGTACGTTTGGTGGGGACATGGAAAACAATCTTCTCTGTTGCTGCTCCCAGACCTTGGAACTCCCTCCCATGCTAAGACAGGCTAGTCCCAACTTTGCTGTCCTTCTGCAAGCAGGGAAATTCTTTTCTCTGCAGGCATGCTTTCCCTTAATAAGTGACTACTTGAGCGGGACTTTTAAATGGATTGTTGTGCCTTACTACTTTGAATGTGTTTTTGGTGTTGCTTTTATTTACCATTTTTAGTATAGTATTTGTTTGATCCTTTTTAGTATTTCTATACATGCTGTTTTTAGCTTTAAACGTGGTCTTTTAATAATTTAAGCTGCCTTGGGTCCTTTTTAAAGAGAAAGGTGAGGTAAAATTATTTTAAATAAATAAGTAAATGCAGTGTCCAGGGGCCTTCTGCAAAGCTCAATAGCTTACCCGAACCCGAGTCATTATACCAAATTCCTTCTTGGTTGCTTTGTCCACCAAGCTGCCAAAGTTTATGCTAGAGCTTTTAAAACTTTATAGGCAAGGCTAATTTCATACATGACCTCAGTATGAACTCAGTATGATAAATGTGTATGGCCAGAGGTATTGGAACTATTATGTGTGTACTGGTATATTGGGTGCTGTTAAGTTGGATCCAACTTACAGCCAACCTAAAAGGGCCTTCAAGATAAGTGAGATATTTAATATTTTAAGTGATTTTACCAGTTACACTCCTTCAGTGAGCTTCCATGACCAAGTGGGGATTTGAACCATGGTCTCCAGGGTCCTAGTTGGTCACTCTGTCCACTACACAACACTGGGAATCACACCTATCCATAAAATACGATATTCCAACAATATGCCCAGTTTAATATCTCTGCTACAATCACATTCAAAGTGAAGTCAGAACAAAGAAACAAAGCAGTCAGTATTGTGAGGCTGAAGAAACAACAGACATTCCCCAAGCATCTTCCGGACATAACAGTAAGGTGAACAAGCAACAATGTCTCATCTACTGTCCTTTCTTTTGATCATTTTACCACATCAGCATCATCTGTTGTTCAGAAGGAGATACAGGATATATGATTGCTAGTTCTCTGCCAACCAGCCTTCCGTGTGAGTTCAAAGAGAAAAGATTGTTGGGATTGGGCTAGTCTGTATCTATAGTGGCCAGGGGTACTGTTGTAAGTGTCTGCATATGCATGAACAATCCCTTGTGCCACAATTGGTGATGTACCAAATTTCACCACTGGCTACATAAAGGCCAGACCACTAAGGGAGAAGAATTGCTGTATCTTTCCTCTCAGCATTTCTTCAAGATTCTGCTGAGTAACTTAAATAAAAATTACTCTGTTAGTACACTTGCTTCTTATACTCTGACTACTTAATATTTAGCTAATACTGTGTACTAGATAGCATAGAGTAGTTTGAAAGATGAATGGTCGTTGGCCAGAGAAGTAATGATTTAACAATAGATGGAGTGGCACAATCACCTCATGGCAGTGGAGGAACAAACAAAGACTGGACAGACTAGATTACAAAAAGCTGTGTTTTTTTGCTGGAAATGGAACATAGCTTACACACAAGAAGATGCATATCTCTGCATGGGAAAGGGTAGAGACCGAACCTTCACAGGTTTCTTAGACTATCCTTCATAGACTCTGACTGGGCCTGACCTTCCTTCAATCTTAAATTGCTCTTTTTACGGTTGCTGATGCCAAGTCAGTGGTCCTGTAACAATTCCCTTATCTTTTTCTTCAGCTGGTTACCTATAGCTTTTTTGGGAGGTCTAGGTGCCCTGGTGCAGCAGTGTTGGCATCAAGATGGTTTTTGATTGTTTGTTTTTGCTTTTAAGAAAAGGTCATTATTTGCAAAGATCCAGCTCTCCTGGGCTGAACTTTGCTCCCCTCTCCCAAGCTGCCACACCATTATTAACAACCCCAGGATACACATTTCTGCTTTGGTTAAAATGATCACACCACCTAAATCTTTGCAAAAGGATGCTTTTAAAAAAATTGAAGCCCTGGCAGCACAGGGAAAAACTACATATTTGGTTGGGGGACTATGGGCTGATTCATATTTCCTTTTGCATCATGTAGTCAATGGGGAAAAATGTGAATCAGCCCATTCCAGTCCTACAGCACTTCCAGCATTTTTTCCCCAATGTGGCCACACCCTTTGTTAGCTGGAATTAGGGCTTTTATCACCTTTCCTACACCAAGTGTATTTCTCAGATAAAAAAACCAAGTTTTCTTATTCTCTTAGAAACAAGTGTAGGTGTTCTCTTTATAATGGGTGAAGTGCACTCAGATAAACATTACAAGTTTCAAAGGGCTGAATCTGAAAGTTAGGGTTGGAGCAATATGAATGTTTTGCCTGGTAATTAATCTGAAACAACTCATTGACACATGTGACTGATGAACTTGCATTCTGAGTTGGCCCAGCTCTACATTTTATACTTTAATATCCAATAATAATTCTTCTATTTCTTACTAAGCTGAAAAAGTTAAACATCATCTGATTTCCAAGGAGGAAAGAACCAAAGATTTAAGGCTAGGGTAGTAAGGGAGGAAAATATTTTTGGAAAACACATCATAAATATATGCACAATTGTGGTAGGTTATTCCATTCATTATCTCTGCTCATTTTATTTCAGTTTCCCTAGCCAGACCAACTGCTCCCTTTGATAAGGCAAAGTCATTTCCCTTCTTACAATGAAAACCTATGTTGTATGCCTATGTATTAACAATATTTTTTTTCTACAGTTACAATTTTAGTTCTAAAACTGAAAACCTAGACAGATCAAGACAATAGTACTCAGGTCAGCTGTATAGTTTTGTAGTAAGTGCCTTCCATGTACAATCTAGATGGCTATCTTGAAGTATGTTACAGACAGGCTGGGCTGCTTTAAAGAAACAGATCGATAAATCTATGCAAAGTATACCTAGATAGTATCTACATGCATAACATTTACCTGTGTTTATATCAGGAGCTTAGATTTTGTGTGTGTGCGCGCACACACGTGTGTGTGTGTGTGTGTAGGTTTAAAACTGAACTGCCTCTTCCTATGTCACAATCCTGTTCTCAATCAGTCCTCATAAATGCTTTTAGCCACCACCATCCTGAATTCATGCATTCTTGGCTATTGTACACAGGCAAGAGTTTTCATATTATTTGAACTTGAACAGGCAATAGATCAAATCCTTTCCCAAATGCTTACAGACAGAAGAACATTGTAATACTAAAGGAAACAACACCTATTAGTATGGCAACAGATGTGCCTGGCATGTTTTGTATTTTTCTAAATGGTAAGGCCAGAAGGGCTATATCACTAATTACCAAGTACTCATTTGTATTAGCAGACTGTGAACAGAAGGTTTAAATGTTATGGCTTTCATCTCCTTTCCCTGCACTATAAACTACCACACATGCTGTTCACTTTCTTTTGCACCCAGCAGTCTTTCAAAGTGTTGGACTATGGAAATGTTGCTGTGGAGATGTCAAATGCAATGAATCTCACCCCAGTTTTTTATACATGTCATGCACTTCCTCCCTCTCACTTCATCTAATGGACAAACTACTTTGAATGGAATGGACTGCAGATTTTCATATGCTTCAGTTTTGCAGGCTCCCATTACTTCTATTAAATAGCCAGAATTAACAACTCCTTTGGGGCTTTCATCAGTTGGGATTCCTGCTGTTTTCCTTGGAATCAAACTCAAAAGACGTCATTTGGCATGCAACCCATGAATAATATTTGCTAATCCATCAATATGACAACACAAATGAAACTGAAACCCTACTGTCTTCTCTCTTGCTATGTGGTACAATAGTATTTACAGATTAAAACCAGTGTATACTTCACAAGCTCTCAGGGGTTGTTTTTTTTTTCAGAAAAGGAAAAGTGGAGCCACTGTCTCCTTTGACAGGCCTGATTGCTTGAGAAAAATTTGAGACATAAGACTTAATGAGGACTTTGCCAAACCAGTTCAGCTTCCATAGCCAGACAGATTTATAGTGGTACACCAACATTCCTAATGTTACAAGTGTTTTTAGTTTACCATATTAAAAATAGATGAACTTTATGTGCAAGCTGGTCCAGTGGTAGTTAATATCAATCATAACTGAAGTTATGGAATGTAAAGCAGTTACCCCTAAGAGCAACTTTTGTATTCTACAGGGTGAATGTGCATTGTCCCGATGCAGGGGAAGAATGCACAGTACAGAGAGAATATATTCTCCTACCAGCCAAGAGTCTAAAACAGCACTGTAGCCATCCCTCCTTGTTAGATGGGGCAGCCAGATTGCTAGATAGAGCATTTGGGCACACATAACACAACCAGTCCCCTCGTCCACTTTTGAAAAGGATGGGAGGGTTAAACTAGGGAAAGAAAATGTGTTTATTAATTTTTATTACAGTACTTGCATTTCATGGAATGTCACTAATCTATGCCAATTTTTCATCTTTTTTAAAAGTATATTCATATTTCTAGAGACACACAAACTCTTTTTTAATCTCTCTTTCATGTTATGTTTTCTCCATAGCTATCTCATTGATAACTAATAAATGAATAAATTTTAATTAATATCAACAGTCTTCAAGAACGCCCTAAAGCAGACACAGAGCTTAAAGCTTAGATTTGCCTTTCTTTGTCATGTTATATAAATATTACTGAACTATGGACCATAGAGACAATACGCTTGTGAAATCCCCTTGATTTCTTTTAAATGTTGTCTTTTAATCTTTTAAACCTCACGAAGATATCATCTCTTGATATATTTGGTTGCAATATCTGATAAGTGTAGCAAAAAGTTCCAGCAACTAATGGAGAATACTCTAACCATTTGTGTTTCTAGAACTATTATTGCTGGAAATTTTGGGCCTCAATGTTATTTATGTAGGAACGAAGTGTAATCTTCTGAATTGTTTCACCCTTATTTGAAAGAAGCCCGTAGTAGTCATCCTTCAGTCTGAAGACATTATGGTAATGTGCTCTGAATACAGGTATTGGAACAACGTCTGGTGCGGCTGAGAAGGCCAATTCAAGAGTGACAATTCCTTCCACACTGAAGACAAATACAATCTGTCCCCTGGCCAGCTCCCTGATTCTGCTGGTTTCGAGACTGCCTCTTTGCCTCGGCGTGCTGAACAAGGGGCTCTTCAAATTGGGAGTATTTATTTATTTATTTAAATGTATACCCCGCACATCTAGACCGAAATCTACTCTGGGCAGCTAACAATAAAAATAGAGTAAAGACAATATAATAACGTAAAACAACAATAGTAATGTAGTTCAAGATGGGAAAAAGAAAAAAATGCAAGTGATGGTGCACTGTCTGCCTCCAGGCTAAACGCTCAGGTGTCAAGGTTTCCCATCTGCTGAGGTCCATTCCTAAGGCCCTCAGATCCTGCTTGCAGATATCCTTGTATCGCAGTGTGAAGGAGGAGTGTGTATAAGTGAGTCGTCCGTAGTAATCGAGTCCATAGAAGAAGATAGAGAAAGTGAGAAAAGTGAGGGAAAACAAGAGGGTGAAGGCTTGACAGTTGCGAAAGAGGCGGGAGAAGTTTAATCCATGGAAAAGGCGGGAAAGTAAAGATTTGTGTGATAGAAGAGGGTAAGGAGGAATATGGGGTGGACAGTGTGGGAGGAGGATGTAAATGAAGAGGGTTGTGTTGGTTCAGTTCAGTGTTGGAGGTTGTTCATGACTTTGTGTACCTTGGTTCAACCATCTCTGACACCCTGTCTCTAGATGTCGAACTGGATAAACGCATTGGCAAAGCAGCTACCATGTTCTCTAGACTCACAAAGAGAGGATGGCTTAATAAGAAGCTGACGGTCTTCTTGCCAAATGTGGACAAGGCGGTGTTATAAACAACATTCTTGAAATGTTCCCATCATTCAGGTGCATTTGCATCAGCTGGGCCTGAAAGGGTTTCCTCAAGTGCTTGGGCAAATTCCTTCACTCTTCTTTGATCGTGAGTCTTGCTGGTGTCAATATGTTGTCTTCCTTCCTTTTTCGTGTGATACAATCTCTTTGTTTGCCATTTTACTCTGCTACACATCAGGGAGTGATCAGTATCGCAGTCAGTGCCCTGATAAGTGCATGTAATCGTAATACTAGGAAGCCTAGAATGTCTAGTGAGGATCAAAACAAGCTGATGCCAATGCTTCGATCTTGGATGTTTCCAGGAAACTCTATGTTGAAGCTTCGTATTAAAGAACATGTTGCTCACACAAAGACCATAATAACAGGAAAACTCCAGCAAGCGCTGGCCATTTTCGTTCATCTTTCCAATGCCAAAACAGCCTATACAAATGGGCCAAGACTTGTGATCAGCACCAACTCTAGCGTTAAAGTCTCCGAGAATAAACAGCGTCTCTCTCTTGGGGATTTTTTGATAGTGCAGTGGTGCTCCGCATGACGATGAACCTGCAGAACGACAGATTCGTATGACTATGACTTTTTTGCGATCGCAAGATGATGTTTCCTATGGGGGATTTTCATTTGATGATGATTAGGTCCTTGCTTCGCAAACCATTTGTTCGCAAAATGATGATTTTTCCAGCTCCGCAAAATGGCTGCCCTCTGTTTTCCAGACCCATGCTTCACAGGGCAGCCATTTTAACAGCTGATCATCCCTCAGAAAATGGCTTCCCCTATGGGCGATCTTCTCTGGACGACGAGGTAATTTCCCCATTGGAACGTATTAAACGAGTTTCAATGCATTCCAATGGGAAATTGTTTTTCGCATGATGACAATTTCGCTTAACAGCGATTTTCCTGGAATGGATTATCATTGTCATGCAGGGCACCACTGTAGCTGCCAGATCGTCATAGAATTTGTCTTTCACTTCTGTTGTAGATGACAGTGTTGGTGCATGTGCACTAATGAGGGTGACTGATCCTGCTGATGAGTGGAGCTGCAGAGACAGGATCCATTCACTCCCCTCAGTAGGTGGAATAGATCTCAGTAGAGTATTTCTAACCGCAAAGCCAACGCCATATTCCCTTGTCTCATTCAATTGTTTTCCCTGCCCAAAGAATGAGAATTTTTTTCTTTGACTGATGTCAAGTCTGACAACCTCATCTCTTGCAGAGCAACAATGTCCATCTGCAGCCTACTCAGTTCCATGTTGATGACAGCTGTCTTGTGCACATGATCTATTTCCTGCAGGTCGTCTGAAAAGCCAGGGGTCATTGTCCGAACATTCCAGGTGCCCAACCTTAGGGAAGAAGTTTTCTTATGATTGTTGCATGGTGCAGGGTTATCGCTGGGGACTGCCCAGCCTAAGGCGGGTGGTAGCTACCTAGTGAGGTGCAATGACCTCTCCCACCATCGGAAGTAGCACCTGGCATCACGCTCTATGCCAATCGAGCAGAGACTTATAACCGAAGAGACTTTAGGACAATTGAAAGTTTCCCCTTTCAATAAAGACTGACAACACTTTCAGTAAACACTGATAATTAAATCAACATCAAAATAAGCAATCTATTTAGCTGTTTATCACTGAACTTGGGCAGCAAACCACAACTCAGTTTTTGTAATGAAAATGTATGGGATATAGTGAACGCCCACAAAAATACTTGGGGACACACACATATAATCAGCCACATTCTGCCCATCCATGCTTTAATTGACTGCTGTCATTGATGTTGTCAACATTCAGGCTGCCTTTTGCTATGTAAAGTTTGGCATCCTTTTTCCTGCTGGCAACACAGACATGATATTGTGCAGCAATATTGAATCATTTCCCAGCTTTTTGAATTGTGAGTGCAGAAGTACAACATCTCACATCACAGTAGCCGAAGTCCAGCTGTTGTTGTTTAGTCATTAAGTCGTGTCCAACTCTTAATGACCCCATGGACCAGAGCACGGCAGGCCCTCCTGTCTTCCACTGCCTCCTGGAATTGGGTCAAATTCATGTTGGTAGCTTCGATGACACTGTCCAACCATCTCATCCTCTGTCATCCCCTTCTCCTCTTGCCTTCACTCTTTCCCAACATCAGGGTCTTTTTCAGGAAGTCTTTTCTTCTCACGAGATGGCGAAAGTATTGAAGCCTCAGCTTCAGAATCTGTCCTTCCAGTGAGCAATCAGGGTTGATTTCTTTCAGAAGTCCAGTAGTGAAATGCAATTAGAGTAGGTCCACTGAATCAATGGAACTTTCATAGGTGTCAACGCACCCTACTGATTCAACTGGCCTTCTCCAGTTGTGGCTTACTACTGGATTTCAGCCAATGACTTTACTTCCATGTAAACATGCATATTTTAGAACTGAAACCATTTAAGAGGAGTCCTAAATAGCAAGGTGCAAAGGAATGAAAATTAGATGGAGGAAATTTCATGCTAGTAGGTAAGTCATTGAGGCTGCTTCTATACACACTGCAGTATTCAGTGCTGGTGGATGGAGGTACTATAACCAGTTGATTTTACACAGTATTAACTGTCCACAATAAAACAATGGTTTATTAGGCATTCTTAAAACCCAAATCCATGCAAACTAATCCCCATTTTTATATTAAAACCTTTACCATTTTGAATGTTATGCTGCACGTCTATCTTTATATCTAATCCTTCTTTCAAAGAAAGAAAGCACATCATGCCTGTAAACATATAATATTGATAATTTATAGAATGGAGAAGACTTTATTACATTTGGCCTGAATATGCTGTGTTAGCACTCCACAAAGCTCATAAATCACTGAAAAGACAGAGAGGCACACTTTGGCAATAGCATGGGGGAGGTAATCAGTGGTGTGTAAGATAAACATTCCTTAAGTCCACCTTTTTTGGCATAAAAATGATGGAACAGCATATGCTGGAGAGCATCCTTGTCCTAGTAAAATCAAGTAACAATATATCTAGTCAGGTGCAAGGCCATCATCTGTTCATTCAGGTCATAACCCTTTTCCAGCCTCCTCTCCTGTGGAGGACAGCTATAAGGCAATGTATCAGTCCACCACATCTAGCTTTTGAAGATGGGGTTCTTGGCAGTATTATGTCAGGCCTCACAGCTAGTCACTGAAAAAAAGTTTCCTTCTGTAAACTGGACAACATTTTATCTTAAAGAACAAAGCACACCCATTGTGAGTCTGAGAGGAAAAGAGCTGCGGTTTTGGTAAAAGGAAAACACAGCTGTACCTGCCTGCTCTGGGGGCCTAAGCAAGGATTTTGGCCTTCCTGCAGTTGGAGGTGCAACAGACATGTTTCTAAAATGTAGTAGGGCCGGGCTTCTGATCAGGGGAACTCTGTAAGCATGTTTTAGCCACACAAGCTTAAAAGATCCTCTTAGGATCTTCAAGGTTAATGTGAAAAGGTCTGATTTCCAGGAAACAGGCATGGGGAAGGGATACCCATGTGTTCCTATCCCCACCCCCCATGATCAGAGCCCCAGAAGAGGGCCATAATTTTCCACTAGCAGTCCTTCTATATTTTCCTCAACAGTTATTTTGTCTTTTTTTCCCCCAGATGCTAGTAAGCACCATAAAATAATAATGTAATCTTCACCAAGGCAGTCTCAGGATTTTTCAAAGTTCAGGTGTCGTTCTGTCCTAAATCCTAGCACTTCTCGATGACAGGGTTTCATGAAGATTTTCATCTTGGCCTGTCAAAGGCAAAAGTACTCAGATCTCCTTGTTACCTGTGGGGAGTATAGGCTGGGGGTAACCCCACTGGCAGATCTGTTAACCTCCCTGGCGAGATCCATCCCAAATGCCAGAAACCTACTTAGCCATCATCCTGCTCCCACTTAGTGCAATGGGTATCTAGATACTGTTGACACTTTCCGTCTTGCATTCTGCACCGATTCATAGCTGACATAGGCCATTCCTTGTTCCACATTAGAAGTGACACACAGCTGTAATATAGGTAATTTGTCTGCCTAGCAACTATGGCTTTGCACTGCTGCTCAGCAAAACAGAAAGCCAGACTTTTTCTTGTTTACTAGCCCCTAACCTTTCAATTAACACAGTTCTTTTATGCAGCTCTTCTTAGCTCAAAAGGTATTAAGATGGTTTCCTATCTTTTGCAGCAGGTGAAACAGGTCAGGTACTCATCCTAGCTCCTACTCCTAGAAAACTCATAATAAAAAGGGATTTGCTTCACTCTAGTCTCCTGCCACCTTACTGTAATTGGACTTAATCATGTTTCAATTTCGCTGTGCAAAGAAACGGACAAAGTTCTATGCTTCTTTCCCCATGGAGAAAGTTCCTTTTTCCACCCACTGTACAGCAATCATGCAATGTGATCTGTTATCTCTAATAAGAATGAATGGGAATTCACCACCATTCCCCCAGCCTCCACGTGAGGGGTGAAATCTGATGTTATATTTGATCAGAGATAATCCAGCCTGTGAAGCCCCTGGGGTCCACTCCTTCCCTATATCGAATCTCAATAAGTGACGCCACTCCCCAAACTGTTAGTTTTCCCAGTGCATGGGGTAAATGATGTAAAATCACACTGTTGTCTCCTAGTTAGAGATAACAGCAGGCTTCCACCCTGCTTGTGTTAGAAACTAGGAGAGCAAGTGAGACAGGGCAGAATTTCACTGTTATCTCTTGACTTCTTCCCTTTTCCTAATGCAGAAGAAAAGACAAAAGGAAGAGAATTCTCATTTTACTTTTCTCGCACTGGGCATGCAAGTGGGGAGAGAATCTCCTGTAGGATTCTACCTGGCTCGTATCGCCTTCCTTTCCAGGAATACAAGTAGGGCCCAGGACAATCACTGGGGGAATGAGCTTCAGGGAGAGGCCAGAGTTGTGGAAGGAGAAGGATGGCCTCCAAATACTTTGTACACCAGACTGAGACTTCCAGCAGACCCCACTACAGTGGACCCTTGACTTACAGACGGCTTGACTTACAGACTTTTTGAGTTACAGACTTCTCTGGCCGCAAAATTTAGGTTTGACTTGCAGCCTGAGAATTGACTTACAGACCAGAAAAAAACCAAAGTGGAACAAAAACAGCCTGTTACGGGATTAATCGGTTTTCAATGCACTGTAGGTCAATGGAGACTTGACCTACAGACTTTTTGACCTGCAGCCACCGTTCCAATACGGATTAATTCCGTAAGTCAAGGGTCCACTGTAATCCACAGCTGTCAAACGGTTAACACAGGTTTGTGTGTTTTGTACTGACTGTTTTTCTTTCCAGAGTCCTTGCCTGTTTTCCATTATTTTCCTTTAATATGGAAACATTGCGTATGAAACAGCCCATTCCATATCTAACAGTTACTGCAGCAGCAGCAGCATCCTTGAAATGGGTATGACACAAACAATGTCAATGACCCCACTTCATTAAAGCACACCATACACATGAGTAATCCTTAGCATCAGGAACTATTAATCAGGCCAGTTTCCCCCCCCCCCACCAAATAACTTTAGAAGAATAATGCTACACAAAATGGTCCAGGCATTTAAAACACGAACAAACTCTCAATATTGTTTAAGTGGTAGTCATTTTGTGACAGAGATCTGGAGAGATGCTGCACTTCAAATTAGTGCATAAATTGAAGGCAATGTTAACCACACTTTGCTCCAGCATGGGTGGCCCTCTTCATCTTTAGCAGAATACGTAAAGCTAACATTCAACTACGTTGTGTGATTTCTTGCCTTTTTCAATCAGCTGTTTCCTGCTGTAAATACCAGACGTCACAGTGTACACTGTGTTTCAGTCTCTGTGCATTTTAAGGACATACTTTTCCATGAGCTAAACAAGCAGCTGAACCTAAGAATGAAAACATCTGTGCTTGTGCACTGTGGAACATTCTAAAGCAAGATATAACCAAATGCAGGTCAAATGCTGGTCCTTGTTATAATCGGGATAGGAACTGACATGAATCCAACACTTTCTATTTTGTATCAATACATTTGTGTTTAAGTTAATATCAACACCTTAATTTTTCTTTTGAAATGACAGTCAGAAGACTCAACAGCTTGTGAAATCCCAAACATTTCCTCTTCCACAAACATCAGGAATGTGTACACAGTAGAGAGATCTTAATTTCTCTCAGTAACAGTATAGCATTGTTCCTTGCTTCACAAGCCAGCCATCAACTTTAACAGATGAGAAATTTCATAACTATCTCCCTACACCAGCCTATTCAAAGCACAAGAATAGTATTTACAATTCAAAAGAATAGCAGGAAATGTCTAATAGACTTAGCACTGGGTCTCTAGGAAACCAAAAAAATACCATGCTAATCCAAAGGCTCCTTGACTGCTCTTTAAATAAAATGGCTTTGCCTTGACTATACACAGTATGCAGAGATTAAATCCAGACATTTTTAAAAACAAGAGAGCAAGATTAACAACTAAACGTGTAAGCATGTGTAAAGAATATCCTGGTGTTGGTTCAACACTGAATACAAAATAAAAAGAACTGAGCTTTGTAAATTTACAATAAAAGAATCACTGTAAAAATAACATTATGAAGATTAATACTCAGCACTATATTATTATTTTCCCAAGAAATGAATTTGCTTATTAGTACCAGGGTTGGGTATACCCCTGGATGCCTGACCACTGGGTATACTCCTCAGTATCCATTGTAACTAGGAGATAGTAGCAGGCTATCTGAGCCTGGTATGTTCTTGTCAGCCCCTGAATTCCATAATCTTCATGGTGGGATCCCTCCCTGAGATAGGACCAAATGCCCATCTCCCTTACTGGGCATTTGCTCCTATGTGCAAATCCACTACAAGAAACATGGTGGCCCACCTACTCTGCCTGGCTCCTGTCAAACCAGATGCAACCACTCCAAGAGCCCCCTCCCTTTGAAATCCACTATCCATGTCTCATGCCCAAGGTTCCAAGGTACACCACCCACCCTTTTTTTCTTTTTAGCTCTGGTCTCAAGTGAATTGTGTCCTAATTATGTATTCAGAGACCTCCATTTTCTGTTACTACTCAGCCTGCCAGCCTTGCAGGCATGGCAGACTCCCACTGCCAATCTTGCTTACCAATTCATCTAATAGCCATTGTTCCACCACAAGTGAGGACTGTCTATCTCAGTTTTGACAGGTACTAAAGGACCAAGGCTTCTGAAGCCAGCCATTCCCTTTCACCAACATCCTGGTCAAAGTTCAAGAAACTCAGCATTGCGCTGTAAAACTACAACATAGATGGTGCTAACAAGTGCAGTGCTCCCTGCATTGTTGACTGCTGCCGTTTCCTCCAGGAAGGGGATTGGATTCATCCCTGCTTTAGAGTTTAGGATTCAGAAGTGTTCATCACAAAGAACTGCTGGAGTCCTAAGTATCTCTTCCATAGTGAGCTCTCTTTTTCCTCTTCTTCTTCTTTTAGCACTTTTCCTCCTTCTCTTCTTTACCCAGCCCCATCACTTAGATGACTTGTTTTGGACAGTGCTTTTGCTCAACCCCAATGACATCTCCCTGGGCCTCCATGATGCTGCTAGCATAGAACAGGCCTACAGATCCTAGTTAATTTCAGCACAAGGATTTGCTGTTCCCGTGCAGACCCCAGCTGCCTCATCCTCTCCACCACCAGCACCATGTTTTTGAAAAGCCCTTGAAGCAATTGCCTTTCCTGGGTGAGGTGACAGCCTGCTGGTGGTGACTGGTGACATCTGTGGTCAGCTTTTCAGTGGCCTGCTTCTGCACTGCTCACTGCCAAAGATTCCCAGCCTTTCCTTGACTGTTTGGCTCGCCCTTTGCTGCTAGTTGTGACAGCTCCTGCAACTGCTGCTTTCTCTCTTGGTGCCATGTCTCTCATAATTTGCACAGGACAAGCAAAGAGTTAATGTGCCCCATTTCTGTGGATAGCTGCAACAGTTCCAAGGTGCCCAATGGCTCCTAAGGCCCAGGTGGTTTCCCTACTTACAAGCTTTGAGGCAGTTGAGTGGATATTATGACTTCAAATGGCTTGCCTGTTAAAAGTGTCTGAGTGGTTATCAGAGACTCAGATGGCTCATAAAAATGCCCTCTATGAGGTGGGTAGGTAAATATTGGAACTTCTGAAGGCTCACCTAAAAACTAGCCTCTTCGAGGTGGCCAAGTAGGTGTTGAAGCCTCGAATGGCTCACTCAAAATGGCTCTTATGAGGTGACTAAGTAGGTATCAGATCCTCCAATGGCTTACCCAAGATGGCAGTTATGAGGTGGCCAAGATAAGCTGGCTGGGGACCTGGCTTACCAAAAACTGCTACTGCTAGTAAATTCCTACCAGCAGTGGCAATTTTCAGTAATCTTTCATTCCATGGCTCCCTTGGTTTTCCTGCGATGAAAGGGATTAAAATGGAAGCCTTGGGACAAAAATCAGAAATATTTAATTTCTGTAAAACAGTCGTTCCCAGCCTTGGGCAATCCAGGTGTTCTTGGACTGCAGTTCCCAGAAGCCTTTGCCTTCCACCATACTGGCTAGGGTTTCTGAGCACTGCAGTCCAAGAACACCTGGGTTACCCAAGGTTGGGAACCACTGTGAAATCACAACTGCTGAAGACATTATCAGCCTACGTGCTGCAACTTAATGCCAATAGAATTTCAGACAATTTAGAAAGTAAGCAATTAGAGACAACTAATTAACAACTTATTCCCAAACGTTTCAACTGCATTTTCTTTTCTTTGCCACTATATGTTCCTGTGTTAATTTGTGACCGAGCATGCATGAAGGTAAACCTGCGCTGTGAGAAAACACACACTTTGGTATGCTGCCTTTGTCTACATCAGCTCCACAAATGTGTGGGGTTTTGGTTGTCTTCTAAATGGTTTCTGAGTGAAGGAGTTTTTCCAACAATTTTTTCAAGATTCATTCCTGACAGTGACATGGATCTTCAGAGTAGATCCCAGGGGGATCAATCTAGAAGCCCTTGGCACTCTGCTTAGATTGGATACATGAAATTGCTACTTGACCCTGGACAAAAAATCAGATCTGTGTACAAGACCAATTTTGACAAACGCTCCAAACCCTCACCACACATATTTTGAAATATAACTGTTCCAAAAATTAGTAACATTTCCATCCAAACTTGTGTAACATAACATCACAATTTCTTAACCTCTTAATTTTTCCATTTTCATAGCATCAAGCATCTTTTTTTCTCCATTTTGTCTCTGAGGAGCACATGCACAATTTTTCAATATCTCACTAAGATTATTGTAGCATTAGCATTAACATTGACAAAGGTCGTTTTCCTCTCATCAAAGTGAATCGATGAAAATGTTCAACAAAACTGTGAAAGGATCCAAAATTGCCCTATAAACAGTATGTGTAATCTTTTTATGTGTTCTTTGTATTCTAAATATTGGCTGCAGGACATGTACATTCTCTTTTATCAACAAAACTCAAAATGACCGATAGTTACTTCTTGTTTGTAGAGCTCATTCACATCTGAAAGCTCCATGCTGTGTCAAGGGAAGTTTTGCGCGCACAATCATCTCCTAAATGTTTCCTGGCAGTATTTAAACAGGTTCCCACACCTCTGCACTGAAAAACTAAGGTCAGGTCAAAAACATAACAGATGCTGATGTTTCCATCTTTATAATCAGTGAAAGTGTAAAAAGTCAAACATATGTTTTAATAAGTATATTTGAAGCTTACGTGACATACAGCACCTCAGCACTGCACTTATGCTTATTTAATTTATGACATTGCAAGCAAGTTTTGCATTTAGTGCTATTCAAGGCACTGTTCAAGGTTTTTAAGAATAATAAAATTATTTAAAATAAAAGCAAGTAACCAAAATTTAACAAATGTCAAATAAAAACATGGATGTTTATTCAGACCTTCCCTCCAATCAATACTTGATTCTCTCTTCTCATTTCTCCTTTATTTATTTTACTCTATTTTCTTGGTTTCCACATTTTCATTTGTAGATTTATGTAACTATGTGTTTTTTTAAAAAATTAATTGTTTGTATTATATTGGAAGCCGCTCAGAGTGGTCGCATAGACCAGATGGGTGGGATACAAATAAAATAAAATAAAATAAATAGTTATGTGCCATCAAGACAGAACAGGCTTCTAGCCACCCTAATAGGGCTTTAAAGGTAAATGAGATGGTGAGGCGGGGCTTTGTTGTGGTGCTGGCAGTAGCTCCAGAGAAGAGCTCTCTCTGGAAAAACTGGAACCGTCCGGTCCGGGATCCCTTTTTGAAATGGGGATCGAAGGAGAGTCTAGGAGAAGTCTCTCTGAAGCAGATGGTGAGCAGCAGAAGGAGAAGAATGGGATGCAAACCCAGACTTCTTCCCTCTGAAGAAATCACCCAGCACGGATCGGAGCGGGCGCCATATTTGGCATGGAGCCGTGAGTAACCCTTTATCGGAGAGAGGAGAACAACCAATATACGCTTAAAATATATAACAACTAAGTAAGCTGAAGCCTTTGATTTATGAAACAGCCCCATTAAGCTGAAAATAAGAATGAAAATATTTGGCTGAAAGAAGAAAAGCAGCGGCAAGCCTATCTTATCAGTCTGTCTCAAAAGCGAAACTAACTTTCCTCCCTAAGTGAACTCTTAATATAGCAGGCTGATTTCAAAGCTGAGAGAGTGAGATGGAAAAATAAATCTTATGTTTCTGGAAAAGAATCCCAGACGGTTCTAATGCCATCGGACAGGATTTAAGAGACTTGAGTTTCGTGAATGCAGTTTGGCTGGGACATATTTCTCTTTGCCTTTTCCTGGACTCTGTGAATTGTTAATAACAGAATCTGGTTGTTTTCTGGAGAAGAAAGAAGGAGCTGATGTGGTCGACTGGAACTGAGGAGCATCAAGGGGTTAATGGAAAGATCATAAGATGGGCTTCAAGGACAACTATTGGACAGTTTGAGACTCTGTGATTGTTGTTTTGTTTGCCGGACTGCGTGTGAGACTGATAACAGAAGCTTGCTAAACTCTGGAGAAGAAGAAATAATTGTGCCACAGTTCTATTTGATTTTGAATTTGCTGAGTTAAAAGTTGATTTTTATATTATGATATTTGGATAAAGATTGGAGGGGGATTTAAGGGGAGGTTTATGACTAGGGGTTTGGATTGTTGATAAAATTGTGGAAATTGTTGAAGGATATATAAGGGGCGATCACTGTGGTTAAGGGCATAGTATTATTTATACAAACCCCATTCATTGGTAAGGCCTCCAAAATTTAAGACAACAAATGGAGACTTGGTCTGTTCAGTCCCAAAGTTTTGGAACAGTGGTACAAGAAATAGAAAAGGAATGGCAGATTACTATGCAAAAGATAATAACAGGGTTTCAGCAAGTACATGAAGGTCTTAGCAAAATAGAAGATCTGATGAAAGTGACAAAAGAGGGGACATTAAATGCCAAACCAAACTTAAATGAAGCTGCACTATACTTTAGAACCGTCTTTATTGGGCATGACACCAGGTAACATAGACGGGATAGAGAGTTATCAGTGACCTATGCTGCTTCCAAAATTAAAAAGCATTATGTTAAAAATCTCAAGAAAGAAACACTGAAACAAGAGAATCTTATTGTGAAAATATGGGAAGTGACAAAAATGGATATTCTGTCAGATGGGCTGAAAGACTGTTCAATTCAAAAGGAAACTGAACGAAGGGATGTATTGTATAAATGGCTGCAGTTACCAGATAGTGTTGGAGTAACATAGAATTAAACTAAAATTAAATGATAAGATGAAAGCAGGAGGGTAATCAAACTGTGAAAAAGCAAAATGTTGATCTGTTATTGTAATATGAATTGATTGGATGATGGTATACTCTGTGTTCTCCTATCCCCCTAACCTTTTCCCCCTCTTCCCCCCTACTTTTTGTATTCCCTACCCTGTCAATAAATAAATAAATAAATGAATGAATGAATGAATGAATGAATGAATGAATGAATGAATGAATGAATAAATAAATAAATAAATAAATAAATAAATAAATAAATAAATAAATAAATAAATAAATAAATAAATAAATAAGGGTAAATGAGATGGTTAAGGAGTGGCTTTACCAATTCCAGTCCCCTGTGACTTTCCATGGCGAAGCAGGGATCCAAACCCAGACCTCCTGAGTCCTAATCCGTCACTCTATTCACTATACTACTCAATCAGGGCAACTTATTCTAGGGGACATATCATAGCTGATGTTAAATATGTCAAGAAAACCAAGACGACAGAGAAGGCTTGTATATAGGAAGCCAAAATTGATTGTCGAAGTCCTATCAGTTATGGCTGCTGAATTAACAGAACTGGTAGATCTCATTGGTGAACTGCGACAAGTGAAAAACTTAGCAGAGACATTTGCTGTTACTCAATGAGTTGCATTACTCAGAGTGCAATACTAAATGTTGGCACTACCTCACCAAGAAGAGTTATACCAATTGTGTTATGCCTGTAGTATACTTTTGGTGAATCTGTTTGCATTGATACACATTCACATTAACATTTCAATCTGTCACTGCACTTAAGTCAGTAAAAAGCTTTCCACTGAAGTCAAGAGTAGGAGTTTCCCAGGCCTAAATGCAGATATGGGGTGGGGTTCACAACTCTGGAAACTATAGACAAGAAACAGCTTGTGGATGCCTGGCTGCTTATATTTCTTCCATCATACTCACATCTACTGCAGCAAGTAAAATCACACTTCATTTTATAATTTTCTTGTCCTTTCTACAGCCTCAGAGGGAATAGGATTAAAAAATGATGTTGCCACAGACCAGTGAAATGAAAGGCATTTCTTTTGAGGCCATTCAACCACTATTTATTGTATTGAGACCAGAAACCACTGTACATGCCACAAACTTTTCATGCCTATCAGCAACACACTCAAGGACAGGAAAGGTAAAAGACCAGGGAGCAGAACTTTCCAGCAGCATAATACAACACCTGATATTTAGGAATAAAGTAGGGGAGCAGTTACTAAAATCTCATGCGAAAACATGTCTCTGTGATTAACAGTTCTTTATTGTATTGATAAGGTGAATAATATAAAAGCAGGGCTGTAGAAAGACTGTATGCAGTGCAGTCCCATCTATGTCTACTCAGAAGTCAAAACCATTAAACCCAATGAGAGTCAGTTCCTGTTAAGTACTGTAAGTACAGCAGGACAGCCTTGGAACGCAACTCTGTACATCACACCACCTGCACAGAGGTAAAACTGCCCTGAGCCAGGGGTAACACTCTTCTCCAGTGGAGAAAGGGTTCATTTCATTTCAGATCCACTCCAAAACATCTCCAGCACATTCACCTGCCATCTGTTAGCTCATAAAGGGAGGGAAACATGCTTTCTATGACTTAATCCCAGGATTCCCAGCGGAACTTCAGTTGCAAGACAGCATATTACTATTTCCATTGTTGCAATGCAAGCTGAGATGCCAGTCTCAATTTTTTTCATTTAGCCCATTTTTCCATAACATGCAGTTGGCAGAGTATGCATGCACTAATTTTATAAAATATTCTCTGTCCCCTCTTATTATCATAAAAATTTAACTTGGCATTTTACAAATGATTTGAAAAGTTCCACACATGCAAATAAAAGAGCAGATACAGCACCAGAATCAAATAGCATAAGCACTAGAAGGAGAATACTTTCTGCGATAACCAAGAAGGAAAAGAGGCATGAAGTAATACGACACATTGACGGTGTCCAATGCCCCTCCATGGTTTTCCAGTCCTTAAAGAGAAACTAACAAATGGGTGGGATGAAATCCCTCTGTCCCAGGGGAGTTCCACACTGTTGATGCCACTGTTGAAAGGACTTTCTGCCAGAACACTCTCTCTGGACAGCAGAGAATCAAGAATGGAGTCTCTGAGGAAAAAAAACTAATGTGGGTGAGTTCCTTTCTTGTAATATTTCATGTTAAAATGTTAAAACTATGACCTGTATATTTCCCCATATCTTTGAAAAAAGAACGTGGAAAGTAGATCAAATACTTTAGATGTGCCATGTCACATGGGTGATTAATATGCTCCAAAGTGACAAAGCTGATTTTAATGACTAGTTCCTCTACTTAAATAAAAACACAGACTCTACAAAAAGAAGTAGGGGGAGCACTTTACTTCTTAAAATACGTTGTCCAGACTGACCAGGTTGAAGATTACAGGAGAATAAGAGAACATTTGTTGTAGGAGGTATCCATGAGGAGATGAAATGGTCTCTGCTGGCAAGATCTGAGGAACTAAATGACAGCTGACTTTGGTCTTAAGAAACCTCAAGACTCCTTGAGTCCAGAAATTGCTTTGAACAGTACATAATCAGATAATTAGACAGGTTTTTGCACAAATTTTTTTAAAAAAAGATTTTCCACATACTTCTAACAACTGAATAACAATGCTGTACCACAAGAGTTTCAGAAATCACCAATTATAGCATATTACTTGATCAATTAATTCTGTCTAAAAATTTAATTCCCACTACTTTCATTTAAATTGGCTTCTGTTTTGACATTACCATCACTCTTCTGAAGAAGTATGTACAAAGACAGATTTTTCAAAAACAAAGTTGACTTTATAAGTACATATGAAAAGCCTCCAAAAACACTGAATATTTTCCAGAGTTTAGTAGAAAGGATTAATAACTATAATTCTAAATCAGATTTTGAATAAGTATTATCAGATGTTCTGGCATTGCTGACATATTCACAAGGAGACAAATCTCTAGATTAAGAGACTAAACATTTTTGTTCCTTTTGTAGTCAGAAGATTTTTCGCTCAAAAAAGGAGAAAAATGCCACATGGATGCAAAGTCTCACACAGTCCCCACCCTTCTGATGTCTTTGAAATTTCCCTAAGGACTCTTTACCATTGCTATATTAATTATATGTTGACAGTTATCAACATATCAGGCTCAGGGGAAAAATCTGTGTTACTAAACTGAATCATATACACTAATACCAATAAACCAGTTAAAACCAGATGCGGTATCCATATTCAATCTGTAAAATTTAGGTTTTTATGATTTTTTTTTAAAAAAATAAAATTTGTTTCAGAGGAGAGTTAAGCTATTTGAAAGTCTCTCACGCACTGTACCCCCAAGCCACCTCCAAATTATGGCAAACCTAATGAATGAGTAACCGCCAAAATATGTCCTATCATTAGGACATATCAAAACCCTACTCAGCTACTGCAGACCCAAAGCAGACACCTTTCTTGTGTCAATGCATCTTACCTTCAATCTTCTTTTCCTGCTGCCTTCACCTTTTCTCAATATTATTGTCTTTTTCAGTAAGACTTCTCTCCTTATGAGGTGGCCAAAGTATGACAGCATGAGTTTTATCATTTTTGCTTCAAAAGAGTTCAGACTTGGCTTGTTCTATGGAAATGGTATGTTAAGGTGCTCACCCTACCTTGTAGGCCATGTGGGTGAACAAACACGTTTTATAATTCCTTTGCTCATGTATAATTTAGTCTTCATACATGTATACTTTCTCTTGGCCTTTTTAGTTGTGCAACCCTTCATCCTCTCAGGGATTGAAGAGGTCCTTTTCTTTCATAAGAGATCATTTGCTCCATAAATGAATCAGGCAAGATGTGCAAAGAAATAAGATTTAATAAACTTGGAGATGAGCTATCATTAATTTCAACAAGGGGTGAACCATATACACATGACTGTATGATATATTTCCTTTTATTCCCCTTCTCTTTTCTGTCTCTGCTGCAAAGAGACTTCCCTCCCGAGGCCAAATAATTTTCTTGACAAAGTAGGAGCAGGTTGGGAAAGTTGTGACAGGCAACGGGTGGTAAAGCAAGGATACCTCACAACGCCACACTGCACACACTCCTGACAGTCACTGCTCAACTCAGGTTTTTATGGGGGTTCCTTTGGAATCTTCATCTTCGCTTTTCCCGGTCTCAGACAGCTAGTCTCCACAGAGTAAGCAGCTTCTCCATGATGTTATCTTGGGCTCTTCTATGTTGCTCCTTTCACTTGTGCTCCCCACACTATGAAGGCTTAGGACAAAGTATTGAGACCTGGAGCCTTTCCAACTCTTCTTTCAGAACATGAAGCTGTAATGTAACTCGTTTTCATGGGTCTTCCTTACACATGAAATCCCATCCTTCTGGATGTTCTGGGTCTTCAGTGTCTTCTACTTCCAAATTATAAGCTTCAGCCTCCTGTTTCTCAAGTGCATCTCCCCACTCTTCCTCCTCTTCTCCCTCCTGACCTTCTCTTTCTTCCCATTCATTGCAGAGTTTTGAATTTTGGTAAAATTCCTCTAGCTGTGCAGCAGAAGTGCAGAAATTCACAGAGCAGAATTAGCTTCAAGTTCCATAGTTTAATCCATCCCACTCATCAACTGGCACTTACAGTCTCAATAACTTGCTCTGAGACATTAATTGGAGAAATAAGGTTTCATTTGCTTACAATTGAACAGATAAAACAAAAAACTGAACCAACATGGCTGACTGCTTTCAGTAACAGGCCTCAACAGATTCCCTGAGTGCCAACAAACAACCGGGCGTGGGAGTGGGGAGAGAGACACAGAGCAGAGAGGTGCTTTTGAAATTAGAGGCAGGGAATGAATCATTGGTTATTGCTGGATAGATTGACAGTCCTCCCAGCTGAGAAAGGCCCCACTCAGCCAAAGTATGAGAAATGTGAAAAGATGTACAACAGGATGTACAAAGCAAGAGAATTTGAGTTAAACTAGCCATATTGGAAAAGGACAACAGATAGAATAGTGTAGCCTGAGACCCAGAATTGAATGGATGCTTTCTGTGGAGTTCACAGGAACTTCTCGGCCAAAGTCCTTCACCTTTTTAAATAATGACATTAAAGATTTATGATATGCCCAAGCAAGTACACATAACCATATAAGAATTTTTATTTAATTATTTTCTGTGTGAAAACCATGTGTATTTTCTGTGTGAAAAATCTGTGTTACTAAACTGAATCATATACACTAATACCAATAAACCAGTTAAAACCAGATGCGGTATCCATATTCAATCTGTAAAATTTTGGTTTTTATGATTTTTTTTTTAAAAATAAAATTTGTTTCAGAGGAGAGTTAAGCTATTTGAAAGTCTCTCACGCACTGTACCCCCAAGCCACCTCCAAATTATGGCAAACCTAATGAATGAGTAACCGCCAAAATATGTCCTATCATTAGGACATATCAAAACCCTACTCAGCTACTGCAGACCCAAAGCAGACACCTTTCTTGTGTCAATGCATCTTACCTTCAATCTTCTTTTCCTGCTGCCTTCACCTTTTCTCAATATTATTGTCTTTTTCAGTGAGACTTCTCTCCTTATGAGGTGGCCAAAGTATGACAGCATGAGTTTTATCATTTTTGCTTCAAAAGAGTTCAGACTTGGCTTGTTCTATGGAAATGGTATGTTAAGGTGCTCACCCTACCTTGTAGGCCATGTGGGTGAACAAACACGTTTTATAATTCCTTTGCTCATGTATAATTTAGTCTTCATACATGTATACTTTCTCTTGGCCTTTTTAGTTGTGCAACCCTTCATCCTCTCAGGGATTGAAGAGGTCCTTTTCTTTCATAAGAGATCATTTGCTCCATAAATGAATCAGGCAAGATGTGCAAAGAAATAAGATTTAATAAACTTGGAGATGAGCTATCATTAATTTCAACAAGGGGTGAACCATATACACATGACTGTATGATATATTTCCTTTTATTCCCCTTCTCTTTTCTGTCTCTGCTGCGAAGAGACTGTTACATACAGCACTGATGTTACCCATCTGTCATGGGTTGGAGGGAAAGTTCCATCCTATGGGGAGTGGAAGGCGGGACATCAGGAGGAGGGGCTGTACTGTATATATATGGAGAGCTGAGGGAGAGCTGAAGGAGAGCTGAGAGAAGAAGCTGGTGTGGGAGTCTGTGTGTCAGACAGGGTACTACTGTGTGTCAGTCAGTGCCAACCTGATAGGTTCAGGTGTCTGTATGGTTAGCCAGAACTGATAGGTTCAGGGTCTGTGCTTTATTTAAAGGTGTTCTGTGTGAACCCAACTGGTGCATGTATGATTGAGACTAAGCCACGTTACTGTATCTTATTCACTTGATCATTTTATTTTCCCTGTGTGTTATTTAAATAAACCCTATTCCTTTATTTGTTAAAAATCCATCCCTGGTCTGTGTGACTTCTTATAGGGAATGGTTGGTGGCAGCTTAGTGAAACTGTGGCATATCCCAGTAGGTCTGGGGTTGTCACATTGATTGGTGTCCAGCGTGTGGGATACGACTGGTCCAGTTGTCCAGTGGTACAGCAAAGCCTTGGCAAGTGTGCCCAGAGCAAGGGGGGTCTAGTCAGGGACAATCTGAGAGCGCGTAGGTAATCTTCTAGGCTTACCTCACGGGGAGGTAGGCTAGTGGAAGAACGTGTGACCTCAGATTGGTGGGACTAGATTAGGGAGCTCTGAGGCAACCTGTTTTGGCGGGAAAAGGCTGAGGCAAAGCTGAGTGAAGTAGCAGTGATCTCGCTTGTCTGCTGAGAGGCCTAGCAGAGGGGGGTAGACTCTGGCTGGCAACAGTTGCAAGTTAGTGCTGAAGAACAGCAGCAATCTATAGAAGGCTGGTTCTGAGGCAAAAGAGAAAAAAAAAGTGGTCGCTTTATTTTGAGGCTTGACTTTTGAAAGCAGCCTGTTCTGGGGGGGGATTATGCCCTTGACTCGAAGCCAAATGGCAGAAATGGGTGAAGTGAGGGAACCCCAGGTGGACCAAGGTTCTGAGGATGAATTTGGCTCAGTGCAGGATGAGAGCATGGGAGAACAGAACCCAGAACTCAGAAAAATGCTCCTAGCCCAACAGCATGAACTGAGGATGAGGGAATTAGACTTAAGAGAAAGAGCTGAAGTCAGTCAGGCAGAGGCAGATGCCAAGAAAAGGGGAATGGCCATGAGGATGAAAGAGATGGAACTGAAACACAGAATTAGAATGGCACAATTAGAATTAACATTCCTAAATAAGAAAAATAACAATTTATCAGTTGAAGAAATGTCAAAGAAAGAAAAGTATGAGGCTCAGGTCAGACAAAGTGAGCAAGATCTCGAAAAATATAATCAGCAAAAAGACATTAAATTAAAAGAAATCAGAGATAAGACTGAAGAAAAAGTAAAAGAGATAAAAGCTAGGGCTGAGGAAGAAATTTTACAGATCAGGGCTGAGTTTGAGGCTAAGCAAAAGGAGCTGGATTTGAGAATAAAAGAGAAGAAATTGCAGCTAGAAAAGAAACCAAAAGAAGGCACACAGGTTAAGGCACAACACCAAAACCTGAATTATTCTGAAGAAAACATGAGGGAAACATGGGACCCTAAATACTCCAAAGGGTTAGTTCAGAGCCCGCCAAAAATGGGCGGCCATTTTGTTGATAAAACTTCTGGGCAGAGCCAGTCCAGGAACCAGATTTTGGAGGGAAAACCAAAACCAGAGGAGAAAGACTCCAAGTACAGCAGAAAATGTTATTTCTGTCAAGGAAAGGGCCATCTAATCTCAGGGTGTGAGAAATGGAAGCAGATAAAGGGAAATTTGCCTCATGATTTGAGTGGAACCAAGCCAAAAGCTGTGTTCTGTGTCCAGAAAGAGCAAAGCTCCTTGTCACTGAGGGAGCCTGTTACCATGGCTACTCAATCTGGAACAGTTACATCTGCTGATCAGGCTGAGGAAAATGGTCCTCTTGTGGAGGTCAAGCGCTGCTTGCTAGTGAGAACAGATTCGCAGTTGTTTGAAACCGCAGGGGTGGACGTAGGAATACTTGACCATCAGTATAGGGGGCTGAGGGATACTTGTTCCCAGGTGACCCTGTGCCATCCAGATATTATTCCTAGGGAGTATATAATCCCGAATGAGAGCATGAAGGTGGCAGGGATTGAGGGACAGGTGATCTCGCTGCCAGTAGCTGAGGTACCTGTGAACTTTCAAGGCTGGAGGGGAGTTTGGCGGCTAGCGATTTCATCGACTCTGCCAGCAGCCGTGCTCGTGGGAAATGACCTGGCTGAACATGTGAAACGGGTGCTAGTGATTACACGCTCACAAGCCACCACGGGGACAGTTCAGGGGGGTACTGTCGAGCCCGAGACGGAAGCAGGTGAAGGGAGTTCAGAAACTGTGGTGGAAACCTTAACCACAGACAGCAGAGTTGGCCAAGAGCAAAAGGCAGACGCCACTCTCCAAAAGTGTTTTGAACAGGTGACAGACGCCCAGCTAACACCTGAAACCCCAGTGAGATTTTGTGAGAAAAAGGGAATTTTATATAGAGAGACCCTGAGGAATATCTCAAAAGGGGGAGATGGGATCAGAAGTCAGCTGGTGGTACCTGAAAAGTATCGCCCCATGATCTTACAAAGGGGGCACTCTGACATGTTTGCTGCGCACTTAGGGGTGAACAAAACACAGCAGAGAATCACACAGAATTTTTACTGGCCTGATATAGGGAAGCAGATCAAGGAGTTCTGTAAACAATGTGATGTGTGTCAGAGGCAGGGGAATAACCGTGACAGGACCAAAGCAAAGTTGTGCCCTTTGCCTGTGATTGACACTCCGTTCAAATGTATAGGGGTGGATATTGTGGGACCTTTGCCCAAGGCCACAAAGAGGGGGAACCGGTTCATTCTCACCATTGTGGACCATGCCACGAGGTACCCTGAAGCCATACCCTTGACTAACATTGAAACTAACACAGTGGCAGATGCCTTAGTGGGGTATATGTCCAGGATGGGATTTGTCTCAGAAATAATCACAGATTTGGGCGCATCGTTTACATCGAAGCTCATGAAACGGTTATGGCAAATCTGTGGAATTAAACACAAGGAAACCACTGCCTATCACCCTGAAAGTAATGGGTTAACGGAGAAGTTCAATGGGACTCTAATGCGCATGATTAGGGCTTACTTGGCAGAGAATCCAAACAATTGGGACCAGAAGCTGCAATCCCTTTTGTTTGCATATCGATCAGTGCCACAAGCCAGTACCGGGTTCAGTCCGTTTGAACTCTTGTTTGGGAGAAGGGTGAAAGGGCCCCTTGATTTAATCAAACAAAATTGGGAGCAGATCACCCAGGATGACCCACAAGATGTTGTGACATATAGAGACTCTTTAAGGAATGACCTAAAGAGAAACCTAGAGCTAGCAGCAGAGACCCTGCAAGCTCAAAAGGTCAGAAAGAAAGCTTGGGATGACCAGAAAGCCAGGGAGAGGCACTTTGACCCAGGGGAGGAAGTGCTTTGGCCTAGGCCCTGCAAGGAGAACAAACTGCAGCTGGGTAGCCCAGAAATAAAAGACTTGGGTCACATAGTAGGGGGAGGAGTGATAAAACCCCTAGAGGCCAAAATAGAAGCAGTTCGTGATTGGCCCAGACCCAACACCAAGAAAAAAGTCAAATCATTTCTTGGGTTGGTGGGCTACTACAGAAAGTTCATCCCGAGGTTTAGCGAGATTGCGGCTCCGCTGACCGATCTGACGAGGAAGAAGACTGATGACCGCATCCCGTGGACCAGCGACTGTGAGGAGGCGTTCCAGAGGTTGAAGCAGGCGCTCATCAATTATCCAGTGCTGCGTGCTCCAGACTTCGACCGGGAGTCCATCATCTACACTGATGCGTCTAACAGCGGGGTAGGAGCAGTTCTTTGCCAGGAGGATGAAAATGGTGACCAGCATCCAGTGTCCTACCTGAGTAGGAAACTCCAGAAAGGTGAGAGACATTTGGCAACCGTGGAGAAGGAGTGCCTGGCCATAGTCTACGCGATCCAGAAGGCCAAGCCTTACATCTGGGGAAGACATTTTATTCTGTGCACTGACCATTCACCACTGCAATGGTTAAAGACAATGAAAACCCACAATAGCAAACTTATGAGGTGGGCTTTAAACCTACAAGACTATGACTTTGAAGTGAAGGTGGTCAGAGGGTCAGTGAACTGTGTTGCTGACGCCTTGTCAAGAAGACCTGAAGAATGAAGACGGCGAAAGAAACATGGACTATGTATATATTTTGGTGACCAAAGGTTAAATGTACCTGTTGTTTATTAAATATACTTGGTTTGTATGAATAAAGGTAACTTGATGTATTGTAAATGGTAAATGTTTAAATGCCTAATTGATATGTTTATCCAGAGTAAGTATGGTATGGTATGTTAATGTAGAACTGTTTTTGTATGTTTTGGATCCAGGTTGTTTTTTTTGGAGAAAAGCACTTTAGCTTTCCCCCTACAAAACAACTTATAAAGAGGGGAGGTGTTACATACAGCACTGATGTTACCCATCTGTCATGGGTTGGAGGGAAAGTTCCATCCTATGGGGAGTGGAAGGCGGGACATCAGGAGGAGGGGCTGTACTGTATATATATGGAGAGCTGAGGGAGAGCTGAAGGAGAGCTGAGAGAAGAAGCTGGTGTGGGAGTCTGTGTGTCAGACAGGGTACTACTGTGTGTCAGTCAGTGCCAACCTGATAGGTTCAGGTGTCTGTATGGTTAGCCAGAACTGATAGGTTCAGGGTCTGTGCTTTATTTAAAGGTGTTCTGTGTGAACCCAACTGGTGTATGTATGATTGAGACTAAGCCACGTTACTGTATCTTATTCACTTGATCATTTTATTTTCCCTGTGTGTTATTTAAATAAACCCTATTCCTTTATTTGTTAAAAATCCATCCCTGGTCTGTGTGACTTCTTATAGGGAATGGTTGGTGGCAGCTTAGTGAAACTGTGGCATATCCCAGTAGGTCTGGGGTTGTCACAGAGACTTCCCTCCCGAGGCCAAATAATTTTCTTGACAAAGTAGGAGCAGGTTGGGAAAGTTGTGACAGGCAACGGGTGGTAAAGCAAGGATACCTCACAACGCCACACTGCACACACTCCTGACAGTCACTGCTCAACTCAGGTTTTTATGGGGGTTCCTTTGGAATCTTCATCTTCGCTTTTCCCGGTCTCAGACAGCTAGTCTCCACAGAGTAAGCAGCTTCTCCATGATGTTATCTTGGGCTCTTCTATGTTGCTCCTTTCACTTGTGCTCCCCACACTATGAAGGCTTAGGACAAAGTATTGAGACCTGGAGCCTTTCCAACTCTTCTTTCAGAACATGAAGCTGTAATGTAACTCATTTTCATGGGTCTTCCTTACACATGAAATCCCATCCTTCTGGATGTTCTGGGTCTTCAGTGTCTTCTACTTCCAAATTATAAGCTTCAGCCTCCTGTTTCTCAAGTGCATCTCCCCACTCTTCCTCCTCTTCTCCCTCCTGTCCTTCTCTTTCTTCCCATTCATTGCAGAGTTTTGAATTTTGGTAAAATTCCTCTAGCTGTGCAGCAGAAGTGCAGAAATTCACAGAGCAGAATTAGCTTCAAGTTCCATAGTTTAATCCATCCCACTCATCAACTGGCACTTACAGTCTCAATAACTTGCTCTGAGACATTAATTGGAGAAATAAGGTTTCATTTGCTTACAATTGAACAGATAAAACAAAAAACTGAACCAACATGGCTGACTGCTTTCAGTAACAGGCCTCAACAGATTCCCTGAGTGCCAACAAACAACCGGGCGTGGGAGTGGGGAGAGAGACACAGAGCAGAGAGGTGCTTTTGAAATTAGAGGCAGGGAATGAATCATTGGTTATTGCTGGATAGATTGACAGTCCTCCCAGCTGAGAAAGGCCCCACTCAGCCAAAGTATGAGAAATGTGAAAAGATGTACAACAGGATGTACAAAGCAAGAGAATTTGAGTTAAACTAGCCATATTGGAAAAGGACAACAGATAGAATAGTGTAGCCTGAGACCCAGAATTGAATGGATGCTTTCTGTGGAGTTCACAGGAACTTCTCGGCCAAAGTCCTTCACCTTTTTAAATAATGACATTAAAGATTTATGATATGCCCAAGCAAGTACACATAACCATATAAGAATTTTTATTTAATTATTTTCTGTGTGAAAACCATGACATGAATAATGATGATGAAAAACAGCCCTTTAGAGACCAAGGAACTCATAATTCATAGTAACCAAGATCCTTGAACTGAGCAAATATTTCGAGAATCTAAATGTGGTTTGTGAGAACAAGCACTTATTACTTCATCAGGCTAAAGGGTCATTTATAGAGATATTACCCTTAGGAATCACGGAACCAACTACACATAGTTCCATTAATCCACAGCCTTTGGATGTCATTAGTTGACATAAAAAATAGAATAATATCCATAGAAAGTAAAGAGATGAAGATTGCTATAGCAAGACATCGGCACATAAAACAAGTGAGAAGAGGACAGAAATTATCGAATGTAAATAGAAATACTTTTTAGGACTATGTCAGGCACATTTTCTTTTTCGATCTCAATGAAAGGTAAAATATCACTTGTAACACATTGGTTTCCAATATTAGCAATTAATAAATGCCATGAAACTTTTATGTGCACACTTTATTCTTTTAAACTGGATTTCGCAGACAGATTTGGTTAACTCTCGTTTGCTAAAATGTTAGCTCCGCATACTCACTTTTGTCTTGCAGAATGTACTAGTAAGCAAACCTGCAACGTAGAGCAATCTAAAACATTTTCACCTGCACGGTGAAATACCCCCAGATTCCAAGCATTTTCTACCAAGAAATAAAATAACAGCAGAAGAGTGGATGTCCCAAGGTCCCTTTTTTAGGATCCTTTTTTGTCCCAGACATTGCAATACATTGGAACTAAAAATGTCCCATGATTTGGTAAAATATGGTGCTGTAAAGAATGGTTGTCATTATGTTGTCCCCATTCAGGAGAAATACTAGAATTCTTTCATGTAGTGAAATTAGATTTTATTGCAACCCATAATACAAGAAGTGTGTGTCGTATTTTGTTTAATTTTATGTTGCTTTTATTCAGTGTTGTGGTTTTGGCCTGAGTCTCTGGATGGAAACCACTGGATTCTGCACATGAACCCTCCTTTGGATATGAGACATTTTTGTATGCCACAACATACCAGATTTCTCATTGGAGTCAGAAAATATGTCACATTTGATACAATCCAAGTTTGCTTATCCTAGTGCATGACGGCTAAGTAGTCATTCAAATCTATGGATATGTAAATCAAAATGGGTTCTGAGCATTATAGCCTTGAAAGGTTCTGTACATTATATCTTTGAAATATAATAACAATCTACCTGTTCTGGGTCCTTTACTTCCTCTCCGTCCCCATGATCCCCCCTTTAACTTCCTCTCCGTCCCCATGATTCCCCCTGAAACTGCCACTTCCTGTTCCGGTTCTGGTCTTCCAGGCAGCACGGCAGCCACTGGTTTCTTCCCTACCCCCTCATTTTGGGCACTTGAGCTGAAAAAGGTTTGCCTCCACTGGTCTAGGGCCATGTAGCTTGTTTCAGATTACACAGGCAGGCTATTGTACCAGAAGGCACAGTGAGCAATCAAACTCCTGACCAATGACTCCAGAGCCAGGCATCCAACTCACTGAGCTATCCAGCTAGCTGTTCTTGAAATATCGGTATATATAATTACACATGATTCCATTCAGGGTTCTGTGAGGTCTTCTTTTTTTATATAACAGTCATTAGCTCAGTATATCCAAAAGAGAAAAGGGTGGATTTTGCAATTACCTGAAGGAGTCCCTGGTCTTCAGTTCCTGGGGAAGCGCCAAAGGGTCAAAAATGTTTGCCCAGGAAGAGACACACACACATCCATTGAAAAGGAAATAGCGATGCAATGATAGAAAGTGCACTTGCCTCAGTAGGGGGAAATGTCCTTCCCTCTTCACAGCAATGTCAATTAAGGGTGAAATCAAAGTCATTTATACATCCATCTAACATCTACCATAGGGATGGAGAAGATACAGCAAAATAAATGTTGTTTTATAGTTAAAGCAGGCAGACAAATAAATCCAAGCCATGATTTGTTGCATATGTAATCATCATCATCATTATCATGCTCATTTACCTGGCAGTATGAATCAGTTACCCAGTGTGGTGTAGCAGATAGAGTGACAGACTAAGAATCAGGTTTGAATCCCTGCTTTGCCTTGGAAGGTCACTGGATAGATGTGGATCTAGTAAATAATGGTGATGATGTGTCATCTTCTTACTGACATCTGGTGACCTTTTTCAGCGTTTTCCCAGTAGAGAATACTCAGAAGTGGTTTACCATTCCCTTCTTCTGGAGGCATCCTGGGACTGTACAGCTTAGTCAAGGCCACATATGGTGGCTCTACTCCCAGGAGGAACAGTGGGGAATCGAACTCCCAACCTGTAGCTCTGCAGCCAGATACCTAAACCACTGACTAGCCAGTCAGACCACTCCTTAACAGACTTACAGCAAACCGAGTAAAGATTTCAAAGAGAGTGGAATATTTAAGAAGAGGATCTGGTAAAACCACTCCAAAAATATCCCACTTACCTTGAAAGCCCTATTAGGGTTGCTGTAAGTCTGTTCCAACCTGATAGCACATAACATGGAACAGAAGCATTGTCAGATACCAAGCAATGAGAACCAAAGATGAGGTGTAAGGGTCTACTACGTAAGTGATGACTTCGAGATTTACCATAATAGGTTGACAAATCCTGAAATGGCTGGTCTTCTTTGGGGGTTGGGGTGGGGGATTGGGAATTCTGTACTGTATGGAATTGAGAACACCCTACCAACTCTAAGCTTTCGCTGAAAATGGAGAAAAATGCAAGGTTGTAAAATGTGAATTGTAACTGTGTAGAGATAAGGATCAATGACTCTTGTCTACAGGGAAATAAGTTTTATCACTGTAATAATTCAAGTGTACAGCATAAAGGCAGGAACTGTGGTTTGTCCGTTTCTAAAGAAAGGATTTGTTCTGGGCAATATAGTACTAATTAAAAATAATTCTGGCTTGTCTTCAATATTCTTGCAGATCTTACGTCACATTACAAAGCCTCCTATAATGGGAATGTACAAACGAATCTTCCAATATGACTCATTACTATTGTTTCACAAGTTTTTCCTCAGCATCTTAATCCTGCCACATTTCCCTTACTTGCATGAATTAATAGTATCAGTGGAATGACCAGTGTTTAAAAATATGCTAGTAATATATTTTGAGCAACAGGTTGAAATTATCTCAGATTGCATCCCACCCCCTGAAATTAATTATAATGGGACAGGTGCTGGTTTACACTCTTGTGTAATATCAAATAATGTTTATATAATTTGTTGGTTTTTTTTTGTTGTTGAAGCATTTGCTTATCACTTTTCTATCCACTAGGCCTCTCAAATTGGTTTACAATAAACTAGAATGATTTAAAACATTCTAGAAAATCAGATCCAGAACATTCTGTTAAAGTCAGTTTTCAATACCAGCCTCAAAGGCCAAAGGCCTTTGGACCTGCCCATCTAATGCTCAGCAGAGACAGTTAGCCTAACCTCCCTCAGGAGAGAGCTGCACTTGAGGTGCTAATATAGAAAAATCACTGACTCAAGTGCCCACCATTCTAGCAAAAGCCAAACTTTCACTGGGTCAGCTTAAGCCCTCTAGCATGCCACAGTATATCTTCATATCCCAGCCATTTATCTCTGGTAACTATGCCAGTAAAAATAGTGTTATAGTTGGATTTTTTTTTCTGTAAATGAGAATATGGAAAATCCTTTTGAATGTGTGCCTCCATCCTGAAATGTTCTGAAAAAAGAATGGCCACATTGCACAGAAAAGCTTCTTTGCTTATTCCTTCCTCTCTTCAAACTCATTATTTTTTAACCACCACCGCTGCCGTCATGGCATCACTGAAATAGCATTGACTTCCTTCCACATTTCAATTTATTCAGCAAACCTTCACTCCTGGCTAGCACCCATCCTTCATGTTCCTGTAGCAAAGTAACCAAAAATGATGTAAACACTGTAACAAATTAAATTATCTCGACTTTGCTGTTGATCAGTCAGGCACCATTTTACATGATGTAACAATGGTTTCCTTATAAGGGAGACTGAAAGATTATGAAAACAAGAAGGTCAAAATTTCCAAAGCAAAAAGTCGACAGAGGAAAACAGTCCATGTAAGGGCAAATCAAACAGGCACTTTGCACTTTTGCTCACTGTCCACTGTTTGCTCACAAAAGGGGTGCCTGGGCATGCCACAGGCAGTCTGCAAAAGCAGGTGGAATGACCTGCTGAGGTCGTCTCACGTGATTGTAAAAGGAAATAGGATTGGGACCCAAGTATAGATATAAATACAATAGTCTCATACCCACAATATGATAGCCACATTATGTGCAATGGTATCAAAAGCTGCTGAGAGGTCCAGCAGAACCGACAGCAACCCACTTTCTTTATCCAGTTCCTGATGTAGGTCATCTACCAAGGGGATCAAAGCAATCTCCAGAGCAGATAAAAGAGTAATTCTCGAGGGGGAAAAAATGCAATATAAAACTATTGAGAAAAATGAGAAATGGATTAACATATGCCAATGGCACATAAAAGGAAAAAAGCACCATGGGTATTGCAGTTCAACACCACTGGATGGGCCATAACCCTGAGATGGTTTCATGGTTGCCTCTAAGCAAAAAAGAAAGAAGAAAAGAGAAACAGAAAGACAGAGACAGAGAGAGACAAAGATAAAGATAAAGGGGAAAAAGGTGCTACTTATATACCGTCCCATAGCGCTTCAAGCACTCTCTGGGCTACACATTGCCCCCCCCCCCGTGAGCTGGGTACTCATTTTGTCCACCTCAGAAGGATAGAAGGCTGAGTCAATCTTGAGCCGGCTACCTGGGATTGAACCCCAGGTCATGAGCAGTTTTGGCTGCAGTACAGCAGTTTAACCACTCTGCCATGAGGCTCCTCAAGCCATGCCTAAGCTGCCTGAAACATTACAGTTGGCTCCACCCATAACTTTTGATTGATCACAATAAATGGTCAATTTGTCAGATCAGATTTTGCCTGGGCAGCGTGTAGCTCTGTACCCTGACACTATGTGCTGGCAACACTGTTCTCCATTTGCGCCCTTGTTCTTTTTCCAGCTACATCTGCACCCTCAGTCCCAGACTATCATTTCAGTAACTAGATTTTCTTGAAATGTCCTTGATCTGTTTCACCTTGTGGAATGGACCAAGACGTGATCCTTCTGTCTGTTGTTCCTTTAGTGATACTTGGTATTTTAAAAACATCCCTGCTGCATGTCCTAAACATCTTGTCTGTGATTTGGATGTGTGGAAACTAGACAGGGGCACGTCATATTTGTATCTCGGAGGATATGAATATGAAGCACGGAACCACAGGTGCCATGGATGTCTGTTCCCTTCCCCCACAACTTGCCAGTCCATTCACTGGTCACTGTGCGGCACATGGATCCATCGTCATCAACATGGCACCAATTAGGGAAGGAGCCCAGCCAGAGCTTCCACATTTCCCTGTGCAGCTGACCACTCTGGCAAGGAGGCAGGATGCTCAGTTGTTGAGTGGCTGGCTGTGCAGGAGGCGGGAAAGTGCTGGCTGGGCTACTTTCGCGATTGGCATGACGTAAATGACAACAGACATGTGGGTCACGCAGCGGGTAGTGAGTGGACCAGCCAGTTCTGGGGGGAGGGAATATACCGCTGTGGCACATATGGTGCCATGCTTTGTTTTCATATCCCCAGAGATACAAATACGAAGTGCCCGTTTCTAGTTGAAACCAATAACCTGACAGTCTAACAAGACTACTGTTGATCACCTTGAAACATGGATTTTGATGAGGGATGCTGAGAATAATATTTACAGCAGATTAAAGTGGAATGACATGACTTGTGGCACCAGTTTTAATCAAACATTTTAAACTAAATACATATATAGCATTAACAATCCGAGTAGTTTTAAGTTAATAAACTTTCTTCTGCATTCTCCAATATATTAAAAATGACAGACACCAAAGACAGAATATTGGATGCAAGATGTATATTCAACTGATCATACTATGATTTGTGTCTTATTAAAAATATTCTTTTACATGTTGGTTTTAAAATTAAATCCCAAATTCAATATAGAAATGAGCACTAATGAAATGTAGTGTGGATCTTTTGAAGGGGATGGACTGACATCTAGTGGAAGCAGCACAAAAACAGCTTTAGAATCTCACTTTTAGCTACTTTGAAGTATTTGAGCAGGTATTACAAATTAAAGTTCTATTTCTATTCCACCTGTTGTTCACTGTGTGGTGTGTACCACCTGTGTATGTGTTTGTAATAGATCCATATGATCCTCTTAGCCAGAGATGGATAAAGAGACAGCACTGATTCATTTTGTTTGTTTGTTTATGTTTATCCTGCCTGTCGACAAAAAGGGGGGGAAACCAAGGGTGATGAGGAGAAAGTGCGAGTCATACAAATCATTTTTTCTTATTTTGACTGCCAGTTGAAACAATCTTACCTCAATACAAATTCAAACAATGTGAAAATTCAGCACAATTAAAAAATAATGGAGGACACTAAAGCAGCATCTTACCTTAAATTTTGCTAATGGTCTGGATTGTATTTGTATGGATATATTCTGGAACCAATGCACGTTCAAGATCTGAGGGAGTATGGACTGTAAGGAATCCTACAGTCATGGCCAAAAATATTGGCAATCTTGCAATTCTGACAGAAAATGCAACCCTTCTGTAGCGTTCTCCTTTTATTAGATCTATGGTTCTTGTTGTATTATGTAATGGTTTATGAATATTCATGTTGCTGAGAGGCGAAGTCAAGAGAGATGCTATAAGAGGTGGGGTCAGAGAGTCAGAGGGAAAGATTAAGTAGATTGAGTCAGTTAGAGAAATGTAAGAGTCAGGCAGGATAGAAAAGCCAGACAGAGTAATAGAGTGTGTAGTTTGGGAAATTTAGGTATGATTAGCTACTGAAGATATTTATGAATCTCTGTCATCAATAAACCAAAGTTTTATTTAAAAGAACTTGAAGCATGGACCTGAATCTTTCTGAAGTAATGGTGATTTAGAGATCACCTGGTGGCAGCAAGTGTAAAAGAAGAGAGTCTTTGCCTTTGTGTGCTCAGAGGCTTGAAGGTCAAGCAAGGGGCACGAGGGTGGATGTCACACCTTCTCTCAGAAAATTGTTGCAGTTGTAAATGATTTGGTACTCACATTTTTATTTCTTTGGTTTGCATTGGAACAACACAAAAACACAGAGATCAAATCGGATACAATCCCACGCAGAAACTCAAAAATGCACTGGCCAGAATTATTGGCACCCTGTCTAAATTGTAAGAAATAATTGCTTTTCAAGCATATGATGCTCCTTTAATTTGTATTTAGACACACCTGTTGCAAGTAAGAGGTGTGGGCAATATAGCAATCACCCTTGCAACCAGTTAAGATGGAGAAAGGTTGACTCAGCCTTTGTGTTGTGTGTGACACTGAGCATGGAGAAAAGAATGAAGTGTGAAGAGTTGTCTGTGGATTGGAGAGAAAAAAATTGTGGGAAAACATCGACAATCTCAAGGCTACAAATCCATATCCAGAGATCTTAATGTTCCTGTGTCGACTGTGCGCAATATCATCAAGACGTTTACAGCCCATGTAAACCTCACTGTAGCTAACCTCCCTGGATGTGGACGAAAGAGCAAAATTACTGAAAAATTACAACAAAGGGTTGTTTGAATTGTGGGTTGTTTGAAGAACCCAGATTAACTTCCAAACAAATTTAAGCTGATCTGCAGACACAGGGTGTAACAGTATCAGCTCGCACTATCCGTCACCATCTGAATGAAAAAGGATGATATGGTAGGAGACCCAGGAGGACACCACTGCTGACACCAAGGCATAAAAAAGCAAGACTGGAGTATGCCAAAATTTATGTGATAAAACCACAATCCTTCTGGTAGAATGTACTGTGGACAGATGAGACAAAAGTAGTTTTTTGGTCAAGGACATCATGGGACTGTTTACAGAAAAAGAAATGAGGCACTGAAAGAAAAGAACACAGTCTCTACAGTCAAATATGGTGGAGGTTCAAAGATGTTTTGGGGTTGCTTTGCTGCTTGTGGCACTGAATGCCTTGACTGTGTGAACAGTACCATGAAATCTGATAATTACCAAAGAATTTGGGGATGCAACATAGTGGCTAGTGTCAGAAAGCTGCGTCTCCACCAGAGGTCATGAGTCTTCTAGCAGGACAAGGACCTGAAACACACTTCAAAAAGCACTCAGAAATTGTTTGAAACAAACTGCTGGAGAGTTCTGAAATGGCCAGCAATGAGTCCAGATCTGAATACCACAGAACACCTGTGGAGAGATCTCAAAAGAGCAATTGGGAAAGGCATCCTTCAAATCTGAAGGCCCTGGAGCAGTTTGCAAAAGAAGAGTGGTCCAAAATTCCAGTAGAGAGGTGTAAGAAACTCATTCATGGTTACAGGAAGCGATTGATTTCAGTTATTCTTTTCCAAAGGAGGTGCTACCAAATATTAAATTAAAGGTGCCAATAATTTTGGCCAATGCATTTTTGGGTTTCTGTGTGTGATTGTATCAGATTTGACTTTTCTTCTCTGTTTTTTTAAGTTGTTCCAACACAAACCAAAGAAATGAACATGTGAGTACAGAAACATTTGCAACTGCAACAATTTTCTAAGAGAAGGGTTGCATTTTCTGACAGAATTGCAAGGGTGCCAATATTTTTGGCCATGACTGAATACGCTAACAAACAATGGTGCAAACAGGAACTTTTACACAGCAATACAAAAGTAGAAATAATTCTATATTAAACTAGCATTAAACTAAATACCCATTTATACCAGATATACAGTGGGGTCTCTACTTAAGAACGTCCCTACTTAAGAACAATCCAACTTAAGAACAGCTCCATTTGCTAAATTTTGCTTCTACTTGAGAACAGAAATCCAAGATAAGAACAGGAAAAAAAAACCTTTCCTGCTCTTTTTTTAACCTTAGGTCATCTTAGGTTAAAAAATAATTCTCCCCCTAGTGGTAGAGTACGTATTAACCAGCTTTGCATTAGTTCCTATGGGAACTAATGCTTCAATGTACGAACACACCTCTACATAACAAAAAAACAGCCAGAACGGATTAATTGGTTTTCAGTCCATTCCTATGGGAAATTTTGCTTCAACTTAAGAACGTTTCAACTTAAGAACACCATTCCAAAACAGATTAAGTTCTTAAGTAGAGGTTCCACTGTAGTTTCTATGGACGGAAAAGAGCAGATACGGATTAAATGGTTTTCAATGCATTCCTATGGGAAATGCAGATTCAACATAAGAACTTTTCAACTTGAGAACCACCTTCCAATACGGATTAAGTTCTTAAGTAGAGACCCCACTGTATAGTGAAGGAATAAGAAAGAACACACATACAAGTTTTGTATAATAGTAGTAAGCTCCCACAAGGGTTTCAACCTAACATTCTTTTCTGAAAAAATCCAAGACTAAACCTGTGGCATAAACAGGATAGAACAGGAAAAGACTTGTGTCTGAAAAATTGGCCACAATAGAAAATATTGAAGGCTAGCTGGATAGCTCAGTGAGTTAAGTACCTGGCTGCACAGGCTTGTGTGGTCTTGAGCAAGCTGCACTGCCCAAGGATGCCCCCAAAAGAAGGGAACGTAAACCACTTCTGATTAGTATTTACCTAGAAAATCCTGAAAAGAGTTGTCATAAATTGGAATTGACTTGACAGCACATGATTATTATTATTTAGAAAATACTGAGCAAAATAGACCAGTGGTTTATATAGAAGGTGATTTTGGTCTTGTCTATACGAGTTATTTGGAGTGGACTGGAGTGGGCTAAATAGGATAACTTAAGGTCATGTAGAGTTCTAGTATGCCTTTTGGTGTGATCCTTGCATCCAAATGGCATATACACATCAAATAATCCTGTTTGGCTTGTGCCTCTTAAGAAAACAACAATAACATTCTCCTCCTTTCCCCCATCCTCTCTTCTCTCCCTTCTGAGATGAAGTTTTCATTTTTTTCTAAGTAGGATAGCACATCAGCAGCATCCTAATACACTTTTAAAAAACACTTTTGCTTCCTTCCTCTGCCCCTTCACAAAGGAGCAGAGGAAGTGTTTAATTTCTCAATGTCATGATATGGCTAAGCTGTTTTCTTAGACCACTTAAATAATATTGGGAAACTGAAAGTGAAATTTAAAGTCACGAGGTCTGCTTTGGTTCAATCCCAGCAATCATGCATGCTGGTAATGAACCAGTCAGAGCAGCCATCCCCACAACAAGAAAACAGAAGTCCTGACAGGGACCCAGAAAGGTGCAGGAAGGAACACTCTGGGGACAGGCTAGTTAGTTCTAGCAATTACGTCTTCCGATCATCGATGAAAAGAGAGAACAAGCCCATCCTCTTAGGACCAAACAGTGGGACAAATATCCACTGTTATGTTATATTCTTCTAGCTGGAAAAAACAGTGTGAAACTATGTGTTATCTCTCCCTAAACTAGGACAACTGTGATGACGGGATTAAGGGAAAAGAAGAGGCAGATGTAATTTCTCCCCTGACTGCCTCCCTTGATGAAATTACTAGTGGCTCCAAATGATTAAGGAACGTGCAAAGCTATCACTGGGAGCAAAGCTCAGCCAGTTTATGGACTACAAAGTGAGCCCAACAAGGCAATAAAGCTGGTGGAATGAAGCAAACTTTTAAGAGGAAGAGAGTGACACAAAGCCAAACTATGCTCTAAACCACTCCGTTAAACAGCACTGGGAATTCCTTTCCATTGATCTGATACTCAAACAGGAGAGCAATGCAAATGGGAATACTTACGTGAAGAAAACAAACACCCATTTGAGTAAAGGCCATAAAGATCATAAGAATTAAATAAGCGCAGCCATGAAAAAAAAATGGATTTCAAGATGACTATAAAACAGCACAAAAATTTACACCCTTTCATTTCAACCACTGACATGTACTATAATCCATGATGAAATGGAATGTGCCAGGCAAGGTTTACAGCCTAGAAAAGCATCATCACCAACTTGCTCTGTTTAACATAATGCAATCTTGCCACCTAGTGGCAAAAAGAAGATGTGGAGACATTTTTCAAGGGCTTCACTAACTTAGAAACAAGTAAAGCATCAAAAAATAGTGGGCATGCTTTTATTTGGCTTCAAAATGCTACCAAATCTCATTTTGAAAGCTGGAGCTAGAGGCAAGAGAGATGTTGTTCTGATGAACCCTTCTTTAAAGACCTGCTTTAAATTTTGTAACTTTTAAGATGAAGTGGAGGTGTCATCTGGAGATCGTATATAGTGCATCGATAGTCTAAGGTTTCCCTAAGGTTACTGAGGGGGGAAAAGCTATGACTGACCAGAAAACATCAGCAGACAGTGAACAACCAAGCCATCATTGCCATCTATATATTAACAATGCTGGAGATAATTTTATGTGGGTACCAGGCTAATCTCCCTCTCAGATGCACACCTTAATGTACTGTAAGGGGGTTTGAGTATGTCAGGAATTCTAAGCAGTATATTGTCAGGAGGCTAGACTCTGTTACATGTCTAAATTCATAGCAGGTCACAGAAAGTGGGATGGTCAACCCCAAAAAATGGAACCAAGATGCATCCATTGGCTTCAGGAATTAAGTCACATCAGAAGAAGAAAACTGATTATTCTAATAGTGATGGAGGTGGAGAAATTATAAAAAGGTAGCTCCTGAGCAGCAGGAAAATGTAACACTGGCAGAGAATCTTTCATAGGCAGTGAAAGATTATGGTAACCCTCAAGCTCTTATTAGTACTGCCCAAGAGGGAAGGGCAGACCAATTCTAAATGTTTCATACCTCAAAATCCTTGTAATGAGCCAATATAAAACAAGAGATAGAGCTGGAAAATGAGAAATAGCTGCTGAGGAAATGCTAAGGATAAGCACAAGTAACACTGCTGTTTATGAGAAAAATGGACAAAAGCTGAAGGAATATTTGGCTGCTCATGTGCACAGATGTGAAGGGAAAGTCTGAAGCTGCATGAAGCATATAACTGAAATATGGCCTGTTAGGTGTATGAATCAAGTTAAGTTTGAAATCAGTACAATACTTGGTGTGAGTGAACCTAAGTGGACTAAAAAACAGTATTTTGAATCAAATAATTACAAAGTGTATTACTGTGGAAATGATCAACTCAGAAGAAACAGGGTGGTTCTAATGTTGAGGTGGGATGTAGAAGAAGCAGTTATGGGCTACAATGCGGTATCTGATCAGTTGGACTTCACAGAAAGCCTATCAATATAACCATCATATAAATCTATCTTGTAAGGATAGATGCTGAAGAAGAAAAACACTGAAAGCTTTTATGCAACTACCCGAATTAATCACACATGGGAAAAAAAGTGCTGATAATCGTGACTGGTTGGCAGAAGAAGGAAATAAACCAGAACAAACATGGTTGGAAGATTCTACCTAAGAACTAGAAATGAAGCAGGAGATCTTCCACAAAGCCAACTATCTGTTTATTGCAAGTACATATGTGAAGCAATTGAACATACAGCAATCACCATATGACCAATAAAAAAACAAATAAATTAAACAGCTGAAAGCAGAAAAAGGAGATGCTCTATTCTGTTAGCAAAAACAAGATGAAGAGCAGGCTGTGGTATAGACCATGAACAGTTAATATCAAAATTGAGATTAAAGCTGAAGAGGAATAGTAAAACAATCATTGTACACATATGCACAATGCTTAAACAACATTCTTGAACAATATAAAGACCACATGAAGTACAGTCTTGCATTACTAAGCTCAATTGACCATGAACCAAAAGAACTGTGGATAAAACTCTCAAAAAACTCAGATGCTGTGGAATGTAGGATATTAGATATATTTTGAATCAGGTCTGAGTTTGTGGGGAAATAGCTTTTTCCTGTGACCGTTAAAGTCTTATTCAACCACCGCAAGAAATGCACCTGCCTCTTATTTCTGAGAACAGCTATCTGAAGATCAGCTTGGTGCAATGACAGATCTGGTTTCTGCTGGGTTGATGGGGGAGGCAAGAAGCTTCATCTGCTTTCCTGGATCTTCAAAGAAGGATGAGACCTGATAGGCTGAAGGACTTGTAACCGACAGACCAGGTGCTTATCTGATTTTTTTTTTTTTTTTTTTTTTTTTTTTTGGTTAGGGGATAGAGTACAACATATAAAAACTAGCCTGCTTCGCCTTCAGAGCATCAATTTTAAGAAGGAAGTACTGTAGTGATAAGGACCTGATCGATTAACTGGATCTAACTTACTTTTAATATTAATTTTTATTTGTATTTAGATGATTAATGTTTCTGTTTTAATCTATTTGTAATACGTGTTTGTAACGGCTAAGGCCACACAAATAAGCTTGCATTTGGTTTTTGTGAGTGATTATTTTTCTTGAATAGACTGAAAGCATGGAAAAGTCTGAAAACTGATTTCATGTATAAAGGGGAATTAGGAGTTACATTAGTTGGCTTAGCTCACTTCTTAGCAATATGCTCAATTACATTCCTGCCATGCTGTTATTCTGAGATGCCCTCTGTGTTGCTCAGAAACTATGTGTTACTCTGTGCTAGTACTGTTTCTCCCCAAAAATAAGACAGGATTTTACTTTAATTTTTACTCCAAAAAACACATTAGGGCTTATTTTCAGGGGATGTTTTTTTCCCCACATACAACAATCTACATTTATTCAAATACAGCCATGTCATCTTCTTCTGGTTGCTGCACAATGGTGGAGGCCAGGGTTTCACTTAACTGGGGCTTATTTTGGGGGTAGCTCTTATATTACAAGCATTCTGAAAAATCATACCAGGGCTTATTTTCAGGTTAGGTCTTATTTTCTGGGGAAAAGGTATATATGCATTGGGGAGAGAAACCATATGGTCTTCTTGTTGTGATCTTATGTATTTCCTCAAACTTGTCTCAAATATCTTTGATTTTTCTGGTATTTTGAGCTATTCTCATCTTTTGCTTCTTTTTAATAAACATAAAATTGTCTCCACATTAAGGCCTGACCATTGATTTGAGGACCCTGCTACTAACTCCATCTCAATTACCTATTGGTGGAGTATTTGGGGTGCTAAGTGTATTTGATGCCAAGTAGCAGCTTGGATGACTGGTGTGTTTGAGAAATACACATCTCTGAGGATTTTTTTTGGCTTCTCCAGTTAGCACAGCCAAATCGTAATTACAGTGGCATGCTGGAAGTCAGGATTTCAGGCAGGTTTGAAATCAGAACCACAAATTATCCTACTGGATCTCATACTGGATCTCACGATAAAAGAGGGTGTGATAGAATAGGTGCAGCAGAACCCCCTGACTGTGACAAAGACAAGAAATAAAATCAGAGAATAATGCAAAAAGTGTATTCCTGTAGTCAAAAGAAAAGAAGATTCAACGGGTGACTGATAAAATTCTTAGGTTGCTAACAATAGATGAGAAGCAAAAGAAAGTTGACAGAAATAGGGTCAGAGTTCCAAATATACTGTAACTTTTCAGTAACTTGCAAACAGGGACAAAGAGCAACTATAATAGTCAATGCAATGAGCTAGAAGAGAAAAACAATAAATAAATAAATAAATAAATAAATAAATAAATAAATAAATAAATAAATAAATAAATAAATAAATAAATAAATAAATAAATAAATAAATAAAAAGATATCCTGCCTATAAGATCCATGAGATCAAACAGGAAATTTAAACCAAGATTAGGGATTCTGAAATATGGGACGATTTTACCAGATCAGAATAAAATAAAGATAAGATGGAAACAGTATTCTGAAGGAAAATACAGAAGAGATGCAACGATGACAGATTATTTTAAAAAAATAATCTTTTGATAACCTGAAGTTTTAGAAAGTAAAAGCTCCTCTCAAAAACCTGGAAGAAATAAATCATGAGCGATAGGTAGGATGCCAAGAGAACTATTTCAACATGTAGAGATTTAAGTCTACCCCATTCTAACAAGAAAGTGACAAAAATATGAAAAATAAAACAATGGCAGAGAGCAAATATTAAGCATCAACATGCTTTCTAATAATAAGGAAAGGAAAGTCAAAGGTTGCAGTAGCTATAGGATTATTGCATTACGTTTTCTATCAAGCAAAGTGATGTTCAAGATTTTACAGGATTCTGCTATATATGGAGTTAGAAATATTAGATGTTCAGGCTAGATTGAGAAAATGAAGAGATCACACTGCAAATATACATTGGCTACTGCTGCGTACCAACATATTCCACAAGAAAATCACTCTGTTTTACTGATTTTAGTAAAGACTTTTTGAGTCTTGTGTCTCATAGAAAAATATGGATCATTTTAAAAGAAATGTGTGTGCCACAGAATGTTAAACTGTACTTTGAAGAAGCAGCTAGTGTGAGGAAAGAATGTAAAACAAACAGAATTGTTTCCAATAGACAAAGAAAAAGAAGCATTTTATTTCTGTTTTCTCAATTTATGTGCAAAAAATATCATATGAAAAATTGTATTAGATTCAGATGAAGAAATCAAAATTGGTGGAAAAACATCAATATGTTAAGACATGCAGATGACACTATATTTTGCAGGAACTTATAATGACCTTTTCTAGTTCCTTCATAAGTTTTGAATTCTCAGCCATCATCTTGTATTTTGGCAGCTGCAGTCCCATTTATTTATTTACTTGATATATGTACTGCCCCATTAACTAAACACTACTCTGGGCAGTTTACAAGTTAAAACATGAAAAGCCCACAGATCTCACATAACAATACATATAGTACAACAATATCATAATTAAAAACAAACAAACAAAAATCGTACTATGAAGAATCATTCTGTGACTGTTTGGTAGTGGATATGCCTCTTGAAGTAGCCCAGATACATTATTTAAATTTAAATAGTAATACAATCTTGTTCTCATAAAAATATGCTTCCCATGCAAATCCCTAGCACTTGCAGACTACCCAGAGAACCACTGCCAGTGGGTTGAGCATCCCCATACCAATGGTTTTGATTTAGTTATGGCAGATTTTGTGCATTTCACTTCTGATGTTTTTTCCCCACTGCAGACATGAAGGACCATTCAGTATATAGATATTGTGGGTTGGTGTTTAATGATAATCCACACATCTCCTCCTGATGAGGAAATCTTCTGGGCATTTCTGGAACTATTTGAACCTCTCTCTGGTGCCAGAACAAATATGCAACAAAGCAGTGCAAATACAGTGGTGCCTTGACTTACGAACGCCCTGACCTACGAACAAATTGACTTACGAACAGCTCCGGTCACAAATTTTTGCTTTGACTTCCGGCCGGAGCTGACCTACGAACAAACAAAGGAAGGGGAAAGGGGCGGGAAATTTAAAAAAAAACTAACCGTTGGTGGCAAAGAGGCTGCTGTGGAAGGCCGGGTGAGTGGTGGAAGGCTAGGTGAGCTACTGGACGGCTCCCAGTCCAGTGTGAGCAAGGGCGACAGTGGGGGGAGGAGGGAGGAGAAGGAGGGTGTGTGTGGAGGGTGTCCCCTTTCCCAGGCCAGGCGGTGGCAGGGGAGGGTGGTTGGTTCTTCCTTCCTTCCTAGCAGGGAGAAGGGGGATCCTGGCCTCCAGGGCATGAGCCTTCAGTCCCAGCAGCAAGGTGTGGGTAGGGAACATGGCCTTTCCCCTGGCACACCGTGGGGTGGGGGAAGAGTTCTTTGTGGGGGGGGGAGTTATGGTTGGCTCTTGTGGGTGCCAGCTGGGCCTCAGCCATGTCCAGCCTCAGGGGTCTTATCAGCCGAGAACACTCACCCGGCCTTCCCTGCAGCCGTGCGGGCCCTGCCGCCGCTGCTGAAACCACTGCCGCCCGGGAACTCACCCAGTCTTCCCCACCACCGCCAACACCACCCCACCACCGCTGAAACCACAGTCGGCAGAGGATGGCCGAGTGAGCTACCGGATGGCTCTCCGCCGATGGTGGTTTTGGCGGCTGCAGGCCCTGCGTGGCTACAGGAAAGGCTGGGTGAGCTACCGGATGGTTCCCTGCCAACGGTGGTTTCGGCGGCAACAGGGCCTGAGTGGCTGACCATGGCCGGGAGGCTTGAGAAGAGGCTTCATGGGGAGGTAAGTGTGCTGCTTTTTACTGTTTTGGGTGGCTTTTGCAGGGTGGGATTGGGCTGGTGGGGTTATTTTTGTGTTTTGTTTTGTTTTTTGCAGCCCCAGGGGCTTGCAGATATTTTTTTTTATGGGGGGGGTATTTATTTCTTCGGATGGAACAGATTAATGGGTTTTCAATGCATTCTAATGGGAAATGGTGCTTTGACCTACGAACATTTTGACTTACAAACGCCATTCCAATACGGATTAAGTTTATAAGTCAAGGCACCACTGTATTTTAAACATGTATGAGCTGCCCTTTTCAGTGGAGGGTCGTGTGTCTGCCTGTCCTATGCTCCTGAGAAAATCTGGATCCATCACCTTTCCCTCCCTCTACCCCCAATTGCAATTTTGTCAGTAACAGGACCTTATAGACAGCTGGAGTGTCTTGCTTATTTTAGAATTGCTGCTCTCCTGAAATAGGCAAAGTGGCATCACTAAAGACATTGTTTTCAGGAAGCATCTGCCTCCCTTTATAAACAGATGAGAAAATGTGTAATGACAGTGTTTCCTCCCTTTCTCCAAGTGTAGAAGGCATGCAAGAATAAGATCATGTACAGATTAGTGCTGCTGTTCATATGAGTATATTGCAGCAAAGGGCCAACTAAAACAGAACAATGTCATACGGAAGACAGAAAAGCAGTTAACTACCTCAGTGTATTATGTAGGAAAATTAACAGCTAAATCTGTTCAGACACTACATCTCCTCAGACACATGTAGCCTGAATATATGTGCAGCCGTTATTCGAGCTGTGCATAGCAGTCACACAAACACTGTGTGGTCTCAGCAACAGCTAGATGTCTTACTGCCTGCTGTATGCTTTTTGAAGGATTTCACTTGGAAGTTGGCATGCCTGCGTGATTCAAAAATATTTAAATAAATATTTCCCACAAAGATGAATATGATGGAGATGGCCATCTTTGAAATGAATGTCAAACTTGTAGTACTAGTATTAAGAGGCATCATGATGTACAGTGGTGCCTCGCTTTACGATTGCCCCGCATTACGACAAAACCGCTTAATGACGATCTTTTTGCGATTGCAATTGCGATTGCAAAACGATGGTCTGAATGAGGGAATTTCGCTTTGCGATGATCAGTTCCCTGCTTCGGGAACCGATTCTTCGCAAAGCTTTTGAACAGATGATTGGCGGTTTCAAAATGGCCACCAGGTGATTAAAATGGCTCCCTGCTGTGTTTAGGGATGGATTCCTCACTATACAGGCAGCAAAAATGGCCACTGTATGGAGGATCTTCGGTGGACAGTGAGTTTTTACCCCATTGGAACACATTGAATGGGTTTCAATGTGTTTCAATGGGGTTTTTCTTTTCACTTTACGATGTTTTAACTTAACGGCGATTTTCCTGGAATGGATTATCATTGTTAAGCGAGGCACCACTGTAGTTGTTAAACTGCAGCATGCAGTCAAGACTCTGCTCATGACCTGAATTTCTTCACAACGGGCTTGGGTTTCTGACTCAAGGCTGACTCAGTTTTCCATCCTTCTAAGATTGGTAAATTGAGTATCCAGCTTGTAAGGTGAGGGAATCTGTGGCCTTCATGACTGAACTGTTAATCATCCAGAGAGTGCTTTAAATGTTATGGAGCATTATATAAACAGAACACTTCGCTATTAGGAAAGCACCTACTCCCAAAGCATCCCTATCCAATTTCTTAAACAGTACACAATTTTATGGAGTTCTTTTGTATCCCCTTTCTACACTATTTTTCTAAGTTAAACAGATACCAGCATTGTAACTGTTCATCCCTGAGCACCTGGTTACCATTTTTAAAGTGCCCTTTTAACCGTGTTGATCAGAACTGTACACAGTATCAAAAGTGTGATTGTATCATGCTTTGTATAAAACAAGTATACCAACAATTTTTTTAAAAAAATTCCCTTTCTAAGCATGCACCTAATGAAATACTTGAGGTTTCTGAAGTTCACACTGAGATTAAATCCTAAAGTTCCCAAAACAGTTTTGCATTTTTGATTTGTTGCCAAAACAGACAAATATGGCTACTTTGGAAAATGCTTTAGTACAACATCACTTTCCCTTTCCCTAGACAGAACTGCATATGCTATTTTAACTTCCATTTGCCCAGCTTGCAGTTCTTTTGGGACTCTTCAGAAGCGTGTTTTTGTTTTTTTCCAACCTAAACAAATATTTGTTGTGTCACCAACAAAACTGGCAGCAACCAGCTCACTGCTCACTCCTAACTCCAGATTACTGATGAACTATTCCACCCAAATTCACTTAGCTGTGAATAATGAAATGTGCCCTACAGCCTTAAACTAGTCTTAATTCCAAGTAGTCACAACTGTTATTTTTACTGTATTTTACTTTACATTATATCACCTACCTGCAAGGCGGTCCATATTCATCTGAGATGCAAATCTTTACAATTCTTATTCATGGTTTTAAAATAAATTAAGGAGGTTCAAAGGATGAACAATTTATTTACTCCTGAAAAAAGACTCTTTAGGAAAAATATTAATTCCAGAGGGGCTGAAAATTACTCAATTTGCTTTGATTCTGTCCAAAGAAACAAAAAATAACACAAACTACCTTTTAATTTTAAAAAAGTGACCACTTGAAGTGGCTACTTAATTTTACTTTCAATTTTTATCTGCAAGACAATAGAAACAGTTCAATTTATTTTCAATTAACCACCTGTTTAGTTTTCATAATCATTTTATCCATTTACCAGTGTCCCATTTCAGTAGAAACTGACTATTTTGGTACTTTTCCTTTAAGAAACTGTTACATGAATTACTGACACTGCCTTATTATTAAGTACTGAAACATCAATACAGTGGTGCCTCACAATGCGAATTTAATTCATTCTGCAGTTAATGTTGTCTTGCGAAAAATTCTTCTTGCGAAACATTTTCCCATAGGAATGCATTGAAATCTAATTAATGTTTTCCTATGGGCAAAAAAGTCAGAACAAAGTGAAATTTGGTTTACAAAGAGTTTATTAAGTGCTCTTTAAAGCCATACATATCGTGCAGATGATTTCAAAAATTTCAATCAAAAAACTAACTTTTTAAACATCAAAGAAATTTAAAAATCAGCAAACATGAGGCAGGAACAAAAAACAGAAAACATTCCTCTTGCAAATTACGACCATAGGAACATTTGTCTTGTGAGTCATCAAAACACACACACCCATTCCCAAAACCATTTGCTTTGCGAGTTTTTTGTCCTGTGAGGCATTTGTCTTGAGAGGCACCACTGTACATTCATTTTTATAATAATCTTACTAGATCAATATTTGGTTAAAAATGTATGGTGAGACTCAATTAACTGGATGTTTCAGACATTCCAATCTATAAGACATGAGCAGTTTTCACAAGAGATGTATTCATCCTTTGGTAGAAGAACCCTAACGTTCAAAGTATATGTCCTTCAGTAATACCTATCGGAAGAAATGCATATGAAAAAGCTTCGTACTGTCACTGGAAAACTTCTAAAATATAAAGACTCTTTTCTATCTGTTAATAGCTCTCCCGGTAGTTTCTTGTTTCTTACACCTATTTTAGTGATGCTGATGTCCCAAAGCCCGAACAATGTGCCCAGTGTCTTTGGTTCAATCTTTAAAGTTTTACACCCAGGATTATTCTCATGCAATAAGAAAGAAAGGTTACTTACTTGTAACGATGGTTCTTCAAGTGGTCATTCTGTGAATTCACACAAAGGGTTAATACCAGCGCCAGCGTTGGGCCTCTCGGAACATTTTCTAGCTGCAAGAGAAAAGTAACAATGTTTAGGACTACCCCTACTGCGCACGCCCAGCCTAACCGTCCCTCAGTTCCATTTGTCCGACATAGGCCCTCGAGTCATAGAGATGCCAGTGACAGACAGACAGAGGGGAGGCCGGGCGGGATTGTGTGAATTCACAGAATGACCACTTGAAGAACCATCGTTACAGGTAAGTAACCTTTCTTTCTTCATCGTGGTCTTCTGTGAATGCACACAAAGGGTGATTAGCACGCTTACTAACCGGATGGTGGGCTGTCACTGAAGAGCCGATGCTAGCACTGCCCTCCCGAATCTGGTCTCCTCTTTTGCCCTCACGTCCAATCTGTAGTGGGTTATGAAGGTAGAGGCATTGGACCATGTAGCGGACCGGCAGATGTCGGGCAGGTCAACGCCACGGAGTAAGGCAGTCGATGAGGCAACAGCCCGGGTGGAATGGGCTTTAAGTCCCTCTGGAGGAGCTCTGTGGTTGAGCTCGTAGGCGAGGGCGATGGTAGATACGAGCCACCGAGAGAGCGTGGACGGCGAGGCCGGGCAGCCCTTCTTTGGGCCAAAGTAACAAAGAAAGAGTCTGTTGGCCAGGCGAAAGTCCTTGGTCCTGGACACATAAAAAGCTAAGGACCGTCGAACATCAAGCATGTGGAGCATGCGTTCAACGTCAGTAGTCGGAGACGGAAACAAAGTTGGCAGAATAAGTGGCTGATTGACGTGGAAGTCGGAGACCACCTTCGGAAGAAAAGACACGTCCAGGTAAAGCATAACCTTGTCCTTAAAGAATTGAAGAAAAGGTTGGTCATGACGGAGAGCTGCCAACTCGCTAGCTCGACGGGCAGAGGTGATAGCCACTAGGAATAGCGTTTTTAAAGAAAGCATCTTGAGGTCACAGGTAGCCATGGGTTCAAATGGGGGTCTGGATAGGGCATGCAGAACCAAGTGTAGGGACCACTGAGGGAGTGGAGGACGAACGGGAGGTCGGAGGTTAGAGAGACCCCTCAAAAACATCCTGACGGTAGGATGGGAGAAAAAGCGGGAAGAGGGAGAAGCTCTGGGCTGGAAGAAGACAACCGCAGCAAGGTACACCTTGATAGTAGAGATAGACAGGTGGAAATCGAACAGGTAACGGAGATACTGCAGAAGCGTAGAAAGAGACACAGGGGAGGAGGCGAGATCCCTCTGCTGGGTAAATTTCAGAAAGCTTTTCCACTTGTAGGCATACAAGCGAGACGTGGAGGGCTTGATGGCGTTGGTCAAGACCTCTTGAATTTCTGGACGCTCCTCCACGCCGTCAGATGGAGCGTGTCGAGGTCGGGGTGAAGGACTTTGCCTGCTTCCTGGGTCAGCAGGTCCGGCCACAACGGAAGGGTTACTGAGTCCACAGCCATGCTGACTAGAGTGGGGAACCACACTTGGCGAGGCCAAAAAGGTGCAATGAAAATGGCCGGAGTCATTGAACGTTGGAGTTTGATCAGGGACCTCTGTATCAACGGAATCGGTGGAAATATGTACAAGAGACCCTGGTTCCATGGGATCATGAATGCGTCGCCGAGCGAGTGGCGACCGAGACCTGCCCGGGACGCGTACCGGGAGCATTTCGCGTTGTGAGGGGATGCGAACAAGTCCAGCACTGGGGTCCCCCATTGGCGGCAAAGGTCCTGGAAGACCAGAGGGTTCAACTCCCATTCGTGTGTCTGATGTTGAAGCCTGCTCAGAGTGTCCGCAACTGTGTTGTCCTCTGTGGCTACATGGATGGCCACTGGGTAGATATGATGACGGTAACACCACTCCCAAAGGAGGATGGAGAGATACAGGAGTGAATGAGAGCGGGTTCCTCCCTGCTTGTTGACATAGTGCATTGTGGTAGTGTTGTCCGTCACCAGCTGAACTCCGCGGCCGCGTAGCAGAGGAAGGAAGGACCTGAAGGCCTTGATAACTGCAAGCAGTTCCAGGTGATTGATGTGGAACATGGCTTCCTGTGGTGTCCAGAGGGCGTGAATGGTGTGACGGCCGCAGTGCGCCCCCCAGCCGGACGGACTGGCGTCCGTTGTGACCTGAACGGTGAGACGGAGTGGACGAAAGGGCCGGCCAACCGTGAGATGGGGTGTGTACATCCACCACTGGAGCTGTCTGGTGAGCTCCGGGGTGACACGAAGGCGCTTCCTCTGGCTGTCCACCATAGGGTCGAAAAGGGTGAGGAACCATGATTGGAGCGACCGGAGTTTGAGGCGAGCGTGAGCTAGCGCCGGTGTTGTAGAAGACATCAGGCCGAGAAGGTGTTGGGCGTGATGGGCTGTCACCCGAGCACGGGGAAGAAATTTCCTGATGGCTCGTTGAATCTTGCGTATCCTCTCTGGGGGGAGAAAGACTCGACCTTTTACAGCGTCCAAACAGACCCCTATGTATTGAACTGTTTTGGAGGGGATGAGCTGAGACTTCTGTTTGTTGACAGTGAGACCGAGATTGTGAAGGAGATACAGGATAAATTTTGTGTCCTTCAGAGATCGGCTTCGTGAGGTGGAGACTACGAGCCAATCGTCCAGGTAAGGGTAAACGTGGATGCCCCTGAGACGAAGGTAAGCTGCCACTGGGGCCATGACCTTGGTGAAGGTCCGGGGAGCTGTGGACAGACCGAATGGCAGGGCCTGGAATTCGTAGATTGTGTCCTGAAAGATGAACCGAAGAAACTTGCGGTGGTCGGGGTGGATAGTGACGTGAAAGTATGCGTCCTTTAGATCTATGAGGACGAACCAGTTGTTCTTTTTCAGCAGGTGCATGATGGACTCTAAGGTGAGCATCCGAAAACGTCTGGGTCGCAGGTAAGTGTTGAGGAGTCTTAGATCGAGGATGGGTCTTATGCCTCCTCCTCGTTTTGAGACAGCGAAGTAGCGGGAGTAAAACCCGCATTGTATGTCGCGGGGTGGTACTGTAGAGATGGCATCTTTTTCCAAGAGAGATGATATTTCTTCCTCTAGCGAGGAGTCGAAGGGAGAATGATTTATGAAACCTAGCGGAGGAGATCTTATAAACTCCAGCTGGTAACCGTGCTGAATAATTTTTAGAGCCCAAGCGTCGGTTGTGATGGTAGACCAGTTGTGAAGAAACGGTTGAAGACGGGTGGTAGGCGGTGAATGGGTGAAAATGGGGGGCCGAAAGTCAAAGATACTGTTTTTGTTTTCTGCCAGGTGGCTTAAAGGGTTGGCGACGATGGGGTGGACGAGGCCGGTATCCCTGATAGCCCTGGACAGAAGAAGAGGACTGGCCAGAGCGCTGCTGAGGTAGGTGTTTGTAAGGACGGTACTGTTGAGAAGATTGATACTGTCCATAAGATTTACGCCATTGGGGGCGTCGCTGTCTAGATTGAGTCTGAACAGAATAGGACTTGGCAGTCCTCTTAGCCTTGTGAAGGTCCTCTAAATGGGAGTCGGTCTTTTCGTTGAACAGCCCGGTAGCGTCGAAGGCGAGGCTCTCAACCTTTGACTTGACGTCCTCCATTATGTCTGCAGAACGGAGCCAAGCGTGGCGCCGGATAGAGATGGCAGACATGAGAACTCTGGCAGAGACCTCTGCTGCATGTCTGATGGAAAGACGTTCATACTTGGATACCGTCTGAGCTTCCTCATATGAGTTAAGGAAAGCTTGCTGGGTGTCTTCAGGTATCATTTTTAGCCCTGGCAAAAGCTTGAGCCATAGTTGTTTGTGATAGGCCCCTAGAACAGTCTGGTAGTTTATGATCCGCAGTAGCAAGGTGACAAGGGAGTAGATTTTTCTGCCGATGATTTCCAGCTTTTTACCCTCCTTGTCAACTGGAGTAACGTGGGCCTTGGCCGACGGCCTTGAACAGCTTGTTTCAACAATGAGTGAGTTTGGAATGGGGTGCTTGAGTAAAAAGTGAGTATCAGCCCCATGAATCTTGTAAAAGTGCTCCGTGCGACGAGGGACATTAGGTGTAGTCGCAGGCTGAGCCCAGAACTCCTTAATGGCCTCCATAACCACAGGCACAAAGGCTATACTGGGGGGAGCGGTACTGTCCTTCTTGATGTCCCCGAAGAACAAGTCCTCACCCGGAGGCGAAGGGAGATTCAGGTCCAGTTTTAGAGTCTTGGCAAGTCTGGACATCATCTGAGAATAGGAAGAAAAATCCTCAGATGGAGAAGGGGCGTGAGTATCACCTGTATCTGAAAGCACCAGATCACCCGGGGGTAAATCGTGCGGTGGCATGGGTGGGGGTTGTTCCTGATCGGAGTCAGAAGACTGCTCCGTGGACACCTCATCTGGCTCAGAGGAGAAGACATCCCTCTTCTTTTTTGGAGGGGGTTTCTCGATGCCGACCGGCGCTGTCGGGGGTCGAATTGGGACCGCAGTCGGCGCCGAGGTGGAAGGAACCGGTTGCGGTGGAGGGGCAACGGGTATCGTGGGAGGTCGTTCTCCGGCTCGAATAGCTCGGCGTCGACGTCGAGGTCGGTTCGACTCCGAGGAAGAAGACAAGTAGATGTACCGGATCTTTTTGCGGTACCGGTCTCGAGAGGCGGACGTCGAAGACGAAGAAAAAGACCTCGAACGGTCGCGTCGACGTCGATGGCGCTTACGACGCTTAGCGTGGTCTGAATCCGCCGAGCAAGAAGACGAGGAACGACGTCGATGCTTGCTACGACGTCGATGGGAGCGGCGCTTCTTCTTAGAGCGTTTGCGCTTAGAGGATTTCGAGTCCGAACGATGGGAAGAGTCGGACTGAGTGGAAGCTCGATGTCTCTTCTTCGACCGTTTCCGTCGAGGAGACTTCGACCTCGAGCGGCCGGATGAAGGGGACCGACTCGGGGAGCGATGCTTCTCCGTGCGAGAACGTTTGCCTCGAGGAGATTTCGACCTGGAACGCACAGGAGATCGAGGTACCTTCTCTCGAGGAGATCTCGAGTCCGAGTGCACGGACGAGATCGACACGGGAGGCGACCCCTGGCCCGCAGGAAAAGGGCTATGTGGGGCGGAAGCGAGACCAGTAGTGACACCAACTAACTGGCTCGGCGTCGGGGAAGACATTCCCGATGGTGGTATGACTTCAGTACGTCGAACCGGAGGAGGAGCGGGTGCCTCGGACGAGGCCTCGAAGCGTCTCGACAACTCCTCGAGAATCGGTGATGGAATGGAACCCGAGCTCGGAGAAAGCCGAATGGATGTCATTTTAAGCTGGGCGGCCGCCTTCGCTTTGGATGACTTCGACGGCTTAGTTTTCGGAGCCGGAGGCTCGGGATTCGAAGCAGGAGCGGCCGATTTCGACGACGCGGATTTCTTCGACATTTTGGAAACTTTAGAGACGACCGACTGAACAGGAGCTGCTCGAGAAGTGGAAGCCATTTCCCCTTCCGAGGGCGCCGTGGAAGACAACGTTGACTCCCACAGATGAAGTTTAAGGCGCTGTTGGCGAGCCTTGAGAGCGGCCTTAGTGAAGGCTTTGCAGTGTGGGCAAGTTTTGGGATTGTGCGATTCCCCCAAACAATACAGGCAAGTATCGTGGCCGTCCTGGTGGGGAATCTTGCGGTCGCACACCACACACCTGCTGAACGGCCCGGAAGGGGACATAGGGCAGTAATCAAACCGAAACGACAAGTCCAAGGATAAGGCAGAGCAGTCCGAAATCAGTCCGAGTAAAGCCAAAAAAAATACACCGAGTCGTCAAGTTGAAGGGAAAAAGCGCTAGGGTAGTCCGTGAGCGAAGCTTAGGTCAAAAGCCAAAAAATCAGATAGATCGCAATAAACGCAGCTAAGACGAGAGGCTCCAAACCGCTAGGCGGAAAAATGGAACTGAGGGACGGTTAGGCCGGGCGTGCGCAGTAGGGGTAGTCCTAAACATTGTTACTTTTCTCTTGCAGCTAGAAAATGTTCCGAGAGGCCCAACGCTGGCGCTGGTATTAACCCTTTGTGTGCATTCACAGAAGACCACGATGAAGAATCTAAAAGTATAAGGATTGAAGATCTTATTAATTCAAACACTGTGATAAATAAAATTTCTAACAGATTCAGAGATATAAAAGAATATTACACAGAGAACAGTATTCTGGAACACATCAAAAGTTAACTTAGAAGGACAGAAAAAAAATCAAGTGAACAGGAATCCCTCCCCCAACCTGAGGAAACCATAAAATACAATCAGAAACTTTTAGGCACATTTACTTCTTTGTAGAAAAAGAACCGGTAATGTTTTGAACTGGTAAAGACAATAACACTTTTCAATATTCACACATGCTTCTGCTTTACTGTAAGTTGTGGATTATTGCAGTCATGATGCAATGAACCATCAGCAGTAGTATGCAGTTAAAGGTGGTTCAGCAGCCCGCTACACTTCATTTAAGCAGAGATTTGCTTTGCAGTTTGGGGTCATGTATAATTTAGGAGGGGGAGAGAGAGATAATGGAAGAATGTGTGGTAAAGGGAATTTCTGAACATCCTTTTTTAGCAAGCAAACCCAAGTAAATCTACTGTCAGGTTGGGCAAGGTCTAGATTGGTTTGTTTCAATCGCTGCAAGAAAGAGAAGAAGCAATAATACAGATGACAGAAGAGAAACAGATTTCTTTTGAAAGCAAGCTGTCTTCTATTACATGACTTCAAATAAAAATGAAACTTTATTTAATAAACAAAGCAGTGTACAGCTTAAAGTCTAAATTCAATAATTAAGCATCCGTGAGTCACAACTCATTAGAATATCTTTGTTCTAACTGCTGCTTGTGCTAATTGTACTGTACAGTATGACACCTAGCAGAAAAAGCAACCACTGGGAGAATACCGCCTATTGTGCTTCTCCTGGTGCTGTGTTGCGTGCAACCTTTTAAAAGGAAACTATGTCAACTTTATGATTTTAAAAAATGCATTAGTGAAAGTATTCAGGGATGTTCTATTTATCTCCCACTATTTTTAATAATGTTTTTTCATTAAAAGTTTAAATGCACTAAATGCAATAGGATGTTATTTAAATTGTTGTTGGGCCCTTCTATCACTGTAGGCAGCCTCCAGAGACTATAGTAACGTGCTCTGAATAGAGGTCTTGGAACAGCGTCTAGTGCAGCTGAGAAGGCCAATTCAAGAGTGACAATCTGTTCCACATTGAAGACAAATACAATCTGTCCCCTGTCCAGCTCCCTGATTTTGCTGGTTTCGGGACTGCCTCTTTGCCTCGGCCTGCTGAACAAGGGGCTCTTCAAATTGGAAGTATTTATTTATTTATTTATTTATTTATTTATTTATTTATTTATTTATTTATTTATTTATTTATACCCCACCCACCTAGAACAAAGTCTACTCTGGGCAGCTAACAATAAAAAATAGAGTAAAAACAACATAATAAAGTAAAAAACAACAATAGTAATGTAGTTCAGGATGGGAAAAAGAAAAAAAATATCCAAGTGATGCTGCACTGCCTGCCTCCAAGATAATGCTCAGATGTCAAGGTTTCTCTTCTGCTGGGGTCCATTCTTAAGGCCTTCAGATCCTGCTTGCAGATATCCTTGTATCGCAGTGGTGGTCTCCCTCTGGGAGATTTCTCTGCATTAATTCTCCATAAAGGAGAACTTTCAGAATCTGACCGTCAGCCACTCTCATGACATGCCTGAGCCAATGTAGATATTGCTTTTTCAGTAATGTATACATGCTTAAAACTACATCTCATTCTAGGACTACTCTTTTTGGAACGTTGTCCTGCCAGGTGATACTAAAAATGTGTCAGAGACAGCACATATGGAAAATTATTTGACTCCATAAGTAATGTGCTGGAGGAAGTAAGTGACAATAAAAATGACAGTTTGAAAGTTGTCAAGACATCTCCCTTCTTATTTCCCGTGGAAACAGAGGAGTCACCGAGAGAGTAAAGAACCCAATTAACACGCAGCTGTGGTCTCCCTCTGGGGCGCTTCCCATGCACTAATTCTCCATACAGGAGAACTTTCCGAATTCAACCGTCAGCCATTCTCACAACATGCCTGAGCCAACATAGATATTGCTGTTTCAATAATGTATACATGCTAAAAATTCCAGCTTGTCCTAGGACTACTCTATTTGGAACATTGTCCTGCCAGGTCGGAGACAGGCAAAAATGGGTCGAAGACAACACCTATGGAATGTGTTCAGCTTCCTCTCCTGCCGTGCACAAAGGGTCCACGACTCACTGCAGTACAGGAGTGTACTCAGGACACAGGCTCTATAGACCTGGATCTTGGTATATGCCATCAGCTTCTTAATGAGTCATACTCTCTTTGTGAATCTAGAGAACATGGTAGCTGCTTTGTCACTGCATTTATCCAGCTCAACATCTAGGGAGAGAGTGCCAGAGATCATTGAGCCAAGGCACACAAAGTCATGAACAACCTCCAATTCTTGTGTAGAGATGGTAATAGAGGGAGGTGAGTCCACACCCTGACCCATGGCTTGTATTTTCTTCAGGGTGACTGTTAGTCCAAAGTATTGGCAGGCCTTGCTAAAACAATTCATAAGTTGTTGAAGCTCTTCAGCAGCATGGGCAACAACAACTGCATCATCGGTGAAGAGGAAGTCTCACATGCATTTTAGCTGGACTTTGGTCTTCGCTCTCAATTTAGAGAGATTAAAGAGCTTTCCATCTGATCTAGTCCAAAGATAGTGCTTCGTCATGACAGCAAAAAAGATCCCAAACAGGGTTGGCAATAGGACACAGACCTGTTTCACTACGCTTCGGATGTCAAAGGGATCTGATGTTGAGCCATCAAAAACTATAGTGCCCTTCATTTCCTCATGAAAGGACGTGATGATGTTAAGGAGTCGAGGTGGACATCCAATCTTGGGAAGTATTTTAAAAAGTCCATGGCTGCTAACCAAATCAAAGGCATTTGTAAGATCTATGAAGGCCACAAAGAGTGGCTGTTGTTGTTCCCTGCATTTCTCCTGCAACTTTCTGAGGGAAAATACCATGTCACTGGTGGATCTTTTAGCTCAAAATCCACACTGTGATTCTGGATACTCTGTCTGCAAGCACCTGGAGCTCTTCAGCACAACACGGGCAAGCAGCTTCCCTACAACACTGCGAAGACAGATGCCACGGTAGTTATTGCAGTCGTCCCTGTCACCTTGTTCTTGTACGATGTGACGATGTTTGCATCTTTCATGTCCTGTGGTACTCTACTTTCCCTCCAGCAAAGACAAAAGATTTCATACACAACATGTATCACAACATGTTCTGAAATTACAAGAAACATGTTTCCTACTCTGGTATGCAAGCAGCAAACCAGAAGAAGAAAACAACTGAATTCTCAATATATTCAAATCAAACAAACAGATTTCTGGTTTCAAAAAATTTATTTGTAAGAAAGGTATTTCTTGTCCAAATAACCAACGTAAAAACCTTTTGCCCCAAATTTTAAACCATTTATCACCTTTCCTTGAGATTTCAATTTCTTCAAAAATTAAAAACAAACCCAACCAATTTTTTACTTTTCCTCTCAGCTAAACCCAAAGAAATGAAGTACAGTACCTCTGAACTGCACTGGGTGCGACAGAAAATGATAAAATTTATAATGTACAAGTATAAAAATATGTTACTCAAGGTTCAGCATAATAATTTAATAGCTTTTTGCCATTTTGTAAGTATCTGGAAATGGAACAGATACATGTCCTGCTCCCGTCACAAGAGGTAGGATGCCTGCATTTGGTACAACATTCCATGAAAGAGTCAAAGTGACATTTCTGTTGCCCCTGCAATAAAGAAAAGAAAAAAATACTGAACTACTTTACATGCAAGCGCATAATGAATGCTGTATTGTAGGAAGCTTTGGGAGGTGATAATCAGGCGATAAACAACTTTTAGAGAGGTTGTTAAGATACAAGTTGAATAGTGTGTGTATAAATATGCAACCTTGGCGAACCACTCTCTTCATCCGAATGGGGTTTGACAAATTTCCATCCGCTCCACATCTTACCCTAAGTGTGGACTGTTGATAGACTTCTGATAAAGTATAAAAGTATTTTATCAATCGAGGAAAAATAAAGTTTTTTCCACAAATTTCCTCTGAGAAATTAATGATAGACTTTTAAGTCTATAAAAGCTGCAAACAGGCCGTTTCTGTAAGGACCCATATACTTCTCTGAAAGGTGGTTTAAAACTATACAAAGGTAAGGGTGGAGCGATTATTTCGGAAGCCAGCCTGTTCATGCCCTAAAATGTTCTCCAACTCAATCCATGAGCTTAGTCTGTTATTTAAGTATCTGACATAAAGCTTACCCACTATAGAGAAGACTAATTGGTCTATAATTTGAGGGTTCGTTCTTGTTCTTATAGCTTACCCACTATAGAGAGAAGACTAATTGGTCTATAATTTGAGGGTTCGTTCTTGTTCTTATAGCTTGGTATCACTATTGCCTCTGGCCATAAATATGGGGTTTGCCTAGTGTTGTTAATGAATGTGAATAACTGAGCTAAAAGGGGTGCCCACTAGTCTAAATTAAACTTTAAGGACACTGCTGGAATTAGATCCGGTCCTGGTGCCTTCTCAGATTTTAGATAAGCTATTAATGACCTTATTTCATTTTCAGTGACTGGATCGCAATATGGCAGTTTGTTTAAATCTGGCCATGAAATGTTGATCTCCTCAAATAGCTGAGTAAAATGCCTTACCCATATATTCGGTGGGATGCTACAGCGAGCTGCTTCCGAGCAGGCAGATAGCACCGCAGATAGCAAGACCCAGAATAATTTGGAATCTTTGTTCAGTGCAGAATCTAACTGAACATCCCATTGTTTCTGAATTGATTGTTTCTTTTTCTGGACAATCAGAGTTTTGTATTGATTTTTAACTACATAATAGTCCTCATAATACTTGCAAAATACTATAGCAAGATTTTATACTATACTATGTATTTCTTTTTTGTATTTTACCTTTGTATAATCGGCTCGACGGCCGCGTAATAAAACTTTACTATTATAGGAATTAGACAACCATGCATGTCAACATTAAGAAATCACCAATTTGATTTTTAAATATAGTCCAGCAACCACACAGAAATGAACCATTTTTCCTACCAAAAATTATTCTGATTAAGTTCACACTAGAGATGGGAAGGCCTGGAAAAAAAATTGGGAAAAGTGGGGGGAAACTTTTTATTTCCTGTTTTTTTCCCCCAAAGTCTTTTTGTTTGTTTGTTTTCCCAAAAAAAGAACCCTGAAAAAATATGGAGCGTGGAATATATTATTTTACATTGATAAATAATATGTCTATGACATGGTATTCAAACTATATAATACAAAGACCTTAACAAAATACTTCAGAGACTTGCTGTATTTAATTTCACGCCAGTAGTGTGAAGCTTGAAAACAGGTCACACTACAGGCACAATCTAACGAAAGTTTACAATGCTTTAATTCAAAGACGCTAAACTTAAGTTCAGAATGCTATTCATCTCAATGGGACTTGACCACATACCCCCCTTAAATATGCAAACAGAACAAAATATTAAAGGTGAAACTCTGTGACTTCCTGATAACACTCCTTCCAGTCACCTGAACTCTGGGGATACCCTAGAAACTCTAATATTCTGGTACCTTGAAAAAAAAGTTTAAAGATTGGTAGTTACCGTATTTTTTGCTCCATAAGACACACCTCTCCATAAGACGCACCTCATTTTTAGGGGAGGAAAGCAGGAAAAAATATTCTGACAATTTTGGCCTGCTGGGCCAACGGGGGTGGAGGTGGGGGGAGCCTCGAAAGGGTACGAGAGTGCCTTCCAGGACCCTTCAGAGGCTCCCCCCCACGGGGCCAGTGGAGGTGGGTGGAGCCTACGAAGGGTCCTGGAAGGCACTTTAAGACCCTTCCACCAAGGCTCCCACCACCACCACCCCACTGGGACCTGGGGAGCGCTGTTTTACAGCATTCGCTCCAGAAGACGCAGACACTTCCCTCCAACACACTTTTTTTGGGGGGAAGTACATCTTAAAGAGTTAAAAATACGGAAATAGTTATTAATAATCACCGCCTGTTTCCAGTTATTCTGTGGTATTCTGTAGTAAAATGGTGAGGAAGTTTCTGGGCCATTTAGATAAGGATTTCAATTATTATACCATAATTATTTTGTGTGAATTAATTCAAAGTTGTGCCCTCTGTCCATCACAACTCATGTTTCCATCACACATAAATGCATGGAAGGGGAATGGTGAATCTCTATGTAACACATACATGAGCTATGATGAAAAAGCACATCTTTGAACCAATTCAGAAAAATAACATTTACTGCACAGCTAACTAGCAATGCACTCATTACCTAAACAATCTATCACTGACTGTGCTGGTTCTCAACAATATAGAAAGCCTGTCAAGAGCCTACCAGCTGAGAACATAATGCTTACAGTAGGGATAAACCTGAATTTCAACATGTGTTTACCAAACTGGGGGATTATTGTTGGTTGCCCCATGCCTTAGCTGGCATTTTGATTTAAAGGCTTCCAATACATTCTATATTGATTGCCTTTGTTTGGAAACTGGCTGGTTCCTAATGAAACAGAAGGACTGTTGACCAAGCCTTATTATAACAAAAGTAAGACTCTCACATTACAATGGTTTTATTTGGTTACTCCTATATGTTCCTGGGCACAGTTTAATATGCTTGTTACACCTACAAAGCCCTACATGATTTGAGAGCACATTATCAGAAAAATAACCAAAAAATGTCCATGCTGGTCCTCCTTGATCTCTCAGTAGCCTTTGATATCACTGACCATGACTCCTGGGGTGGCTCTCGGGGCTGGAGATCAGTGGCCTGGTTTTTGCCTGGCTTAGGTCTTTCCTTGAAATCCGGCCCCAGACTGCAACTTGGGGAAATGGTGTCCACCCATTAGATTCTCAATTGTGGAGTCCCTCAGAAGTTGACCATTACTCCGTTGCTGTTTAATATCTATATAAGGCCTCTGGGGAACTGACTGAGGCTAAACCTGGACAAGATGGAGGTCCTGTGGTGGATGTCCCTAATGTCTGTGGTTTGGGTGCTGCCCTTCCCTTTGTGTGGGGGGGTGTTACTCTCTCCGCTAAATATGAGGTACACCGTTAGGGTGTACTCCTGGACCCAGAGCTGTCAATGCACACTCAGCATCTGTGGTCCGCTTCGCCTATTTCTATCTTAGGCAGATTGCCCACCTGTGTTCCTACCTTGAAACTGGGCCCCTCATCACGCTGGTCCATGCACTTGTAGTCTTGAGAATAGACTACTGTAATTCTACATTGGGCTACCCATGAAACTGATACAGAAACTTCAGCAGGTCTAGCACACAGTGACTAGACAACTGAGTGGATTGAACAGATACCATCACATTGCCCCCACTTTGGCTGATCTACACTAGTTACCTGTTCGTTTCTGTGCCAGCTGCAAGGTAATGACACCAATAAATAAGGCCCTAAATGGTTTGGGTCCTCAATACCTGGCAGAATGTCTTATTCCAATGAGGTCTACCCACCCTACTTGTTTGTCCCAGGCAGGGCAGTTGAGGGCATTGAGCTCAAGAAGGAAAAGACCAGAAATCGGGCTTTCTCAGCAGATGCATCACATCTATGGAATCAACTCCTGCCTGATATCCCCCTGGCCCCATCTCTGGCTACCTTTAAGAGATTGCTGAAAACTTGGGTTATTTTGACAGGCCTTTGAGAATATTTATTTATTTGTTTGTTTAAAAACCAGGATAGTAGAACTGACATAATAATCTGTCTGTTATTTCATGTTCACCACCAATCTCAAAATGTGATACAAGTGCATTGTATAAAGAACACAGGATTCTGTATATGTAACTGTGTCTATCAGACTTTCCTGGTTTGACAATTTCTACACTAGAATGGAGTACAGTGGTGCCTCGCATAGCGATCACTCCGTTTTATGACGAAATTGCTTTGAGATGGACTTTTTGCCATCGCAAGAGCGATCGCTTTGCGATGGCCCCTATGGGGAAAATTCGCCGATCAGCTGTGCGAAAATGGGGCCTTTGGGATGATCGCGGGGGAGCGCTCCCTCACGATCATCCCAAAGGCCCCATTTTCGCACAGCTGATTGGCGGTTCCAAAATGTCCGCGTGCTGTTTTGCCTCGCTTTAGAGGCACCGAAAATGGCCGCCCCATGGAGGATTTTTGCATAAGGTGAGTTTTTAAACCCATAGGAATACATTAAAGGCGGTTTAATGCGTTTCTATGGGCTTTTAAAAATTGCTTAGCAATGAAATCGCATATCAGCGATTTTTGCTGCACAGATTAACATCGCTAAGCGAGGCGCCACTGTACTGCAAATAAGATCAGGGAATCACAGGTAACTACTACTACCTACCCCTTCTTTCTGAAAGTCAATGCATTCATGTAACATATATAACCTAGAGGTGAGCAAAAATGGCATCTAGATACCTCTATGTGGCTTCCCCCCCAAAAAAAAACACTCACCACCCCCTGCACATGGGGAAATTGCTGACATTAAAATAGCCACTCCTACTCCAAAATGCCCTAAGGGAGGATCAAATGGCTATTAAACAAAAAAGCAAATATTACTTGAAATGTTGTCCTGGTAAACTGGTTTTGGACCCAAGCTCACCTGTTTTGAAAAAGGTATTTTGGGCCTCAAAAAGACTGCAGATATTTAATGGCCATTTCTATGCCAGGAAAAAAACCAAAGGTTTTTGGGCAGCAGGAAAGGCTATCTTGGGGTGGTGTTCAGGCTGGTGAAGCCAGGAGGAGTATAATGCCAAGCATATCCTGTGAGGTTGTGCACCTGTTGTAACAGCAGCCAACAGCAGCCATATTATTTTCGTCTCATGCTACTCACATCTTTTAGCATATTTTTTCTTATCTAATGCATCTTGCTCATCTACCCATTTTCATGTCTCATGCCTTATATTCAATATGTTTCATGTGCTCTGCCATTACAGCTTAGCTCATGCTTGCAGGCAGGAACAGGCAACAGCTCCAACAGAAATGTACACTTTCCTGTTCTCCAACTCACACAAGTACAGTGGGGTCTTGACTTGAGAACTTAATCCGTATTGGAAGGCGGTTCTCAAGTCAAAAAGTCTGTAGGTCAAGTCTCCATTGACCTACAGTGCATTGAAAACCGATTAATCCCGTAACAGGCCGTTTTTGTTCCATTTTGGGTTTTTTCTGGTCTGTAAGTCAATTCTCAGGCTGCAAGTCAAACCTAAATTTTGCGGCCAGAGAAGTCTGTAACTCAAAAAGTCTGTAAGTCAAGGGTCCACTGTACAGTACCCTAAACACAGCTGTTCAAATTCTGCAGACAGTAAAATATGCAAGGTTGTTTGCAAAATTGACAATACTGACTGCACATCTGCAGTATTTTGTTTCCTCAAAAACAGTTTATATTATTCAACTGGAAAGACACAAGTATAAACATGAATACATTTAAAAAATAATATACCCTCCCTGTTTAATAGTTTCCCCACCTTTAGTACAGCATATATATCTGTGAGATGGCAAATATACAGTTGCTGCAAAATAATATTGGGTGGAAATTTACTCACTTCAGACCATTTCCGTCATCAAAGAAGAAGTATTTTGATTTCATGTCTTTCAAAACCAACTTTGGGTTATCTCCTCTCAAAATGATTTTGTCCCAGAGGACAACCTGGTTCAAAGCCTACAAATAAAGTTACAATTAATCAACAAATTGCTTCTATAAAAATATACCAAAAAAATCTAATAAAAAAGCAGCACATGTAGTGTAAATATGTGCTTTGGGATTCTGTTCATTCTACATCTGGAATAAATGTAATCAATTTACACCTCTTGGAACAATGCTTGGAGTGAATACAAACAAGTGATTACTCTATGAACATACCTTAAAACTGATACGATGACCCGAGAACTACCTTTAATTTTATTTTAATATAATATATTTTAATATGTGCTTGTTATGACCTACAAAGCCCTACATGATATTGTATAGTAGACCAGTATAGGTTTGAAATTAGCTTTTTTTAAAAGATAGTAATTTTTTTAGCAATAAAGGTATCATCTGCCTTTGCTTTTGTATTGTATAAAGACCACATGTCTTTATTTTTCCTGGATTACGGGGGCTACCCTGAAGAGCCACCCAGAGCACCACCTAGAACAGGGGTTCCCAACCCCTGGTCTCCAGCCCGGTACTGGTCTGTGGCCTTGGCAGAACAGGACCGCAGAGACAGATCTCCCCCTTGCTCACACAGACGCCTGCCTGTCCTCCCCCCCGATGCATGCACGCCCCCCCATGCATGCACGGACACCTCTCCACACATGCTCCCCATGCACACAAAACCAGTCCACGGTGTCAAAAAGGTTGAGGACCACTGATCTAGAAGACAACATGGATACTTAATATCAACCATATAGGATTGCAAATTCAAGAAAATATCTGCTTCCAGCCAAAACGTAATACCCTCAATTTGGCTTCAACTGGGTAGACAAATTTTACTTCCAATTCTCTGGTGCGGGTTTGCCAGTTTTCTATGTAACCTCTTTCCCTGGGCAAATAGGAAACTTGAATTTCTTTGAAGGCAATAGAGAAGTAGTAAATGCTGAACACCTTGATAAATTGGGAGAGAGAATTCAACTAATGGCCACAAAGGATAGATTTTGAATCCCATGCATGTTTGTAGATTGCATTTTGGAATTCACTTTTAAGAAACAGACCTGGCAGGGACATTTTAAGGACTTTTGGGCTTTTCATATGTTTTTTTCTGCATTATCTACAATACATTGTTCCACAGCCTGATGAAGACTCAATTAGGTCAAAAACTAGTTATTTTCCAGTGGTCTAATTGCTCATAGAGTTAGGTATCTGACTGCAAAGCCAAAAACTGGGAGTTCCCCTGCTGAAGTCCCAGCCTGTGTGGCCTTGGACAAGCTGTAGTCCCAGATGTCCTCAGAACAAGGGAATGGTAAACTGCTTCAGACTGCTCTTTATCTTAAGAATCCTGAAAAGAGTCACAATTGACTTGTCAGCACACGTTATTATTAATAAAGCTAATAATCTGCCCTTGCTTCTTTATCATGTAAGGACCACATGGCTTTGTTTTTTTTTCCATAACCTTCAAGTACTCCTTGGATTAATCTGGGGACAGACAAACCTATGGTGGCATTATCTCACTGAACATAATTCTGATTGTTTGGTGGAAGATATGCCACTTTTAGATTTACTGACAAACTCAATGTAACAAAATAACAGACAACTATGGAATGGTGCAATGATCCAAAAGTCAAAACTACTTTTCAAGCCCATTTTTTTAAATATGATTCTAAATTTGCAACAATGTCTCTTCAAGCCTCTGTACTTATTTGTTTTATGAGAAAGATCAGAGAATTTTAAAATGATAATATACTAATATCCATCTCATAATGTTTAATTATTTAAGAAAATATTGACAGCACAGTTATTGTGTCTAGGTGATGAGTTAAATATTACAAGAAGAATTTGAAAGGTAATGCTAACTTTAAAATGCTACAGTAATGGGAGCTGAGCGCCAAACCGCTTCTCCTTCTATTGTAGTGAAAAGATTTCAGAACAGAATATAAGTGGGATGTTTCAGGTAACTGAAAAAAAATTAGGTAGATGTTACAAGTGTGACTGGAGCTAAATAGATAAACTGCAGTGGGCCATTCACAATTATTTAGGAAACATTTGTCTATGTGTTCCTATACTTAAAAGAAAATTGCAAGTTATGTTTTATTTTTCCCTACAATGAAGCACAAGGGTTTTTTTAAGTGCTAATAAGAGGGGAAGCAAAGCATAAGAATAAAGATAAAAGTTCCTGCTACACATGAAGAAATATTACATTTTCCCCTAAATACCTGTAACATTAACATAAGTAACCCATATGTACTCTTACATTCATACTTACATTGTTCTTTGTTGAATATTCTGCTGATAAATACAGAAATAATTGTTTCACATTCCAGTCAAATATACTATGCAGATGTGAGAAAGTTAAGGAGTATGTATTATTCAACATTTTGATTATTTTCAAAGCATTCAGAGTCAGTATAGATGCATAAGGCAAGTTTTAAAGCAGCCTCTTAAAAAGCAATTTGACAACTTGAAAGGTCTAAATCCAAATGAATGTCCTAAATCAAGCACACCTATTGAACTAACAGGATTTATATAAACGGTTTACCATTCAGTAACTGATTTCATGGTTGTATTCTAGTTGGGACTTGCTACTAGATTTATGCCAAGACGATTGAAAATATTTCTATAGGCTTTACATTTGTTATTTCTCAAATTGAATGCAACGAACTTTGAAGAAAACGAAAGGAATATCTGCTATGAGAGTGAGTTTGCCATTTTATGTCAAAAATCCCACCTAATCAGTGCATGCATTCCATCAAGACTGTGTAATACATGGCCAGTAAACCAAGTACAGTCCTACCACGAGTTCTAAACACTCTTTTGTACCAGGTTCTCAACACTTTATTTTATTTTATCTTGTATCATTTGTAGTCTGCCTTTCTCCCAGTGAGGCTCATAATATTAAAGCAAGCAATACTAAAAGCACACTAAATTGTAGACTAAAAAGTAATTAACCTACAAAAATAAAAAAAAATGTTTTAAATTATTTAATAGTTTTTATTGTTGTAGGTTAATTCCAAAGCAAACTTGAAAAGTAAAAAATAAATCGAGACTTTGCCGTGGTTACTAAAAGCCCTTATGTAAATAGCTGCACCATGCAGAAGCCTCATAATGGGGAGGATAAGGATGCATGCAGATATGCCAACTACATTCAAAGGTGCTTGGTAAAGTTGGTGCTAGTCTGTCTGTCCTTTTACAATCAGCCAATCATTCCACCTATCTGAGTCCATCAGCATGTGAACTGACTGGACAATTAGCAAGCAATCTTAGCAAAAAGGCAAGGATAATATAATGTAGGGAAGGAAGGAGAGAAACGTAACAGCAAAAGCAAAAATCAAGAATGACAGAAAAATGACCAAGGTTCGTAGAAAGGAAGAAGTATAAATGATATTGTTTGTGGACAAAGAATGGGGAAAATGCTAAAGAACCAAGAAAGACAGACAGGCCAACTGGAAACAATTGGCATTTCCTCAAAAAAAGTTCCATCGAGGGAGACACTGCCTAGGACGAAGCCTAAAGCCACCCCGATCTTGGAGCACCTCTCTTGGAAGACCATTGATGTGTGCCCTCAGACTGAGCCATTGTCCACCCTACCACATATACAGTCCAGTTTCAGCTCCACCAACGGTCCTGACCCAGGAGAACTTCTACTGCAGCTTGATATCGATATAGACAGCGAGATTTTGCCTAGCGAGGCCATTGATGGGTTTAAAGTGCTACCACGAGAAAACCAGAATCTGGTGCTCAAGAAGGTAGAGGCCTTAAGGCAGGAGCTGAGGACTCTGGTCGAATCCTCCCAGCCCAAGAGCACCCTTGAAGGATCCTTATCCCCTCGGGGGACGAACGCCTCTATCTCGTCGATCTCCAATGAGCCTACAATAAGGTTAGAAGCCTGCAAGGGCAGGGCCCCTCCACATAAGGAATACACCCAGGCAGTGTTGCCTGCACTCCAGTGGGCCCCTTGTCGCTAACCTCCTCACCGTCTACTGGTGCCCAGTTCACCAGAGGAGCACAAAGAATGCAGGATGACCAGCCAGGACATGACAACAGAGGCTACAGTGATCTCTCTCAGCCCCCTACTCTCAGCAAGGAACCACTGACATCACTGCAAGTGCCCTGCTCCTCATCTAATCCAGCTAAGGTGAGCGTGGACATTCACAACCACGAGAATCTCAGTGACTGCCCTACGGTCCCACTGGTTCTGCTTGAACCCTCGGCTACCTTGGCTGCAGACAACCTATCCAGGGTGGTCCCATATGCAGACAGTCTGCCGCTGAAGCCGATGATGTGTACCCCACTGCTGTCTGCAAACTGACATACTGCCAACTTGCCCTCCGTTGGCCCATCTGTTGACCTCAGACTGATTTCCTGGAACGTGGCGGGGTGGTTCAGGAAACTGCAGGACCCTGAGTTCAGTGATTTCCTCCGAGGCTATACCATTATCTTACTCCAAGAAACGTGGGCAGCTCATTCTATACTACTATCAGGATATGCCTCATACTCCCTTCCAGCACAAAGGCGTATGGCAAAGGGCCGTCCATCTGGGGGTCTAGCAATATTAGTTGCTGACTCCCTATCTTCAGATTCCGTGCTCACAGTTGATGGTAGTTGTAAAATCCAGGGTATTAAACTTAAAACCAGGAACCAAGAATTCTTGATAGCCAATGTCTACATGCCCCCAGTCTCTTCTCAGTCTCACAGGGCCAGTCAATGGGAAGCCTTGAGCCATGCCTTAGACAATCTGGATCTTAGGTTTCCAGGGATTCCTTTGCTGTTAGCAGGCGACTTTAATGCTAGAGTAGGCCAGGGCGAGGTCGTATTCAACCGTGTCCTGGATACATTTAGTGATGCTTCCCCCTTACATCTATATGTTGCTGAGAGGCAGTCTAAAGACCACCAAATTAACGACGCGGGAATTCATTTGGCAAAACTCTGTCTACTTAGAGGTTTAATCTGGCTAAATGGCCTTACAGAGTCCGACAGCGAGGGTGAGTTCACATACATCTCCCCCCGGGGATCCAGCACAATAGATTATATTTTGATCCCCGTTTCCCTTTTACCATGCGTGGCTGAGTTCAGGGTGGGTGAGCCCTTAGCTAGTGACCATCTCCCCTTATGTTGTAGCCTTGCTCTCAATGCAGACTCTACTGCTCTGACCAACATCGCCCTCGAGGAGTGCCCATTGATCCTGCCCAGAATCAAATGGAACCATAGAGCAAAACATCTCTTTGAAAAAGTAATTAATCCAGAGATGTCACCGCAAGGCTCCCTCAATTGGTTATCTTCATCAAAGCCCGAAGATCACATCAAAGGGTTTGAGAATCTATTAGACACCATCTTAGCTAGTCTTGGCCAACTTCCTCAACAACGTCAGAAAAGACAGGCCCCGGCCATATGTCCTAGGTTAGACAGGGAATGTCTTGCCTTGAAGCAAGACATGAGAAGGATCTACAATAACTACAGATCCTCAGGGGCCTCCAAGCTCCCTTCTCAATATTTCGAGTTGGAAAACCACCTCAGAATAGCCATTAAGAAGCTACACCATCGCTCTATAATGGACCGCTGGTCTCATTTAGCTCAGGCTATCAACTCAGGTAGCAACAAAAAATTCTGGGAGGTGGTTTCAGGTTCTTTTATTTTTAATAAGAACTCACAGGACCTCCCCTATATACCAGCTGGGACTTGGGAACAGCACTTCTTGGCCACTCTTTACGACAGCTGCAAGCCCACACTGCCAACCGACTCGCTCCCACCTAGCGATATTCCGGAATGGGCCCCAGTCACAACTAGTGAAATAACAAAACTTATAGGACACCTTAGATCTGGTAAGGCTCCGGGTCCCGATGCCCTTCCTCCGGAACTGCTTAAGGCCTACCCCGACTGGTGGGCGCCTGTGCTTGCTACTTTATTTACTACCGTTAATCGATCTGGTATTATGCCTAGGTCTTGGACTCAAGCCATAGTGATTCCCATTTATAAGAAGGGTGATAAGAAATCCCCTGCAAATTACAGACCAATTAGCCTTCTCGCTATCACTGGGAAGATGTACGCCAGTTATCTACTCTACAAATTACAAGATTGGCTATTAGATCAAGATATTCTGGGACCTGAACAAGCGGGTTTTAAGGCAGGAAAGTCTACATTAGACCACTGCCTGATTTTATCCCATCTGATTTCTAAATATACCTCTCAGCGCAATACTCGCTTGTATGCAGCCTTCCTAGATCTAAAAGGGGCCTTTGATTCCATCGATAGAGATATCCTATGGCTAAAGCTCGCCAGGCTGGGTATTGATAGGAGGCTCCTCTTCTTAATCCAAAAACTCCATGAGGGCTCTACATGTCGCATAAAAACGTAGAAGCTGGGGGCCCTTTCCAATCAGATCTTTTCCAACAGAGGAGTGAAGCAAGGCTGCGTTCTGGCACCAACTCTGTTCAATCTATTTATTAATGACCTCGCCCCACTCCTACATAATATCAATGGTCATAGCCCCAAATTGGGCCATATACAGATTCCAGTTCTATTATATGCGGATGACATGGTTATCCTCTCCCGCACAAGGGTTGGCCTAAAGCGGTTAGTTATCGGTTGCTATGACTATCTGATACGCAATAATCTCCAGTTAAACTTTGAGAAATCTAAAATTATAGCTTTTGGCAAAGCTTGGAAATCCTTCTCGTGGTCTTTCAATGGCAACCATATTCAGCAGGTTAGAGAGTTTAAGTACCTGGGTGTCTTTTTTCATTACCGACACTCCTGGACAACTCACCAACGGGCAGCGATTAAGTCTGCTAAGCTCTCGGCACAGGCTATTTTACGTTTCCACCATACGTGGGGCCACTCTTACATCCCTGCTGCGCTGCAGATTTTCGATGCCAAATCAGTTACACAGCTTCTATATGGCGTGCCCATCTGGATGTCTGCATTACACAGTTCTGTGGAAAGAGTCCAATCCACATTTCTGTATAAAATCTTTGGTCTTCCCCACTGTGTGCCTTATGCTGCTCTATGCCTTGAAGGTGGCCAGCACAAGATCGAGACTCAGGCCTGGCTCAGATTCTTGAAATATTGGATTAAAATCTGTTTCTTTTCACCCAAGGACATCTTATTCCAAGCGCTGTTGGCAGATAGTCTGTTCCCAAAAGGCCTTGCCCTATTTCTTAAGAAAATCAAGACCCTGGGGCTGTCACCAGACTTACTGGGCTCAATATCCTCCTCCAGGGTGTTTCCAACAATCAAAAAAAGGGTTTTGGATATAGAGGGGCAAACTCTGCACAGCGCTGCCCAAAGTCTGCTCTCCACTCCATTTTCAGTTGCCCCTCAGCTATGGCTGTAGACCGAGCTATCTTTATCACTTAGAACAGCCACAAGAACGATGGGCATTTACCCTTGCCAGATGCAATATAGTACCATCGAGCATAGCGCAGGGCAGGTACAAGGGTTTACCAATAGAACTGAGACTCTGCCCGTGTGGTCAGGGAGTGGTTGAATCTCTGCAGCACATGCTATTTTATTGTACTCTGTACAATAGGATATTCGCCTGTCCCATCTGTGCGCTTTTCTCTCCTCCCATTCCGGATGGGATGATATGAGGAAAATGCAGCATCTTCTAAGTGGCAATATTAAGGAACTTACCCTGTCAACTGCCAGATACGTATATGCCATCATGCAGAGACGTCGTAGCACGGTCTCGCAGAATGAAGAGCCCTAAATATGCTCTTGACTGGCCCTTCCTACCCGTTACCCAGTGAACATTTTAGTTGTATGTTATTGTATTTGTCTGTTTTACTGTACTCAGTATGCCAATAAAGGTTTCTGACTGACTGACTGACGAAAGACAGGCAGTGGTGAAAAGGGTTAAGCAACATGCTTTATTTCCTGATTATGGTATTGTGTTAATCAACTTAGAAAAATGGTCCTTCAGAGTGACCATGACTAGCTTTGAGCCAAAGCTTGAGGTTAGGCCTTAAAACTGGTTTACAAAGATGAGTTAAAAGATAACCAGATTTAACCTCTGCAGAGGTACTTCAACCTAAAAAACTGAACAAGAGAAGGGAAATTCATTACCATGACAAAGTTTTCAGTCCCATTATTTAATTAATCTTTGAACTCATAATTTAAAATATAATATATAGTATAAAATTATTTTATAGCATCTGTATTATGTACCCAATGTGGTGCGGTGGATAGAATGATGGACGAGGATTCTGGAGATATGTGCTCAACCATGGAAAGTCACTTGTGGGATACAGAACTGTTAAAACTACTCCTTAAATACACTTATGTTGAAACCTTATTACAGTCACTATAAGTCAGTTTTGATTTGACAGCATGTAATAAAGCATAACATCTGTACAATATCTATCACACATAGACTTCAATCTCAGTTCTCACAGAGATGCAGCATATTAAATAAACAAATAAATATTCTGTATCTAAATCTAGCTAAAACTCTAAAGAGCTTTAAGTATTTTTTTCAGACTCCTAGTAAACTGTGCTTAAGAATACAGTATATTTCATCTTCACCTGAAACACCAATGCATCCTGTAAAATTTAACATGAAGGATATCTGCATTAATGTCAAAAGTTATGATTCCAAGATCACTTCTTTCTCCTGGTCCTGTAAAATCTTCTACATTTTTCCTAGAGGGAAGAAAAAAGAACTTTATTCAGTATACGTTGCAGGTAGCACAGGACAAAGAATGAGTAATTGGGAAAATGGATATCTTGTGCAAAGCAGACCACAACAACCAACAGTCAGTATTGCTACATACTTTTTCTAATAGAATGTATACCAAACAAAAGTAATAGTTTACAAACACCTTCCTTAGCAATACCGCCAAAAAACAAAGTGGATAGAGAAATCTGAATGTGTGGCATGTAAATGTTAATTCCATATGGATACTCAGTTGCATTTTACTGCAGTCTGTACTTATAAATTCTTACTCTACTTCTATCTTGCTTCTCCTATCTTGTTTCTCTCTCTTTGTTTTGGTCTTCTTTTGCTTTGTTTTTTCTTCATATAATTGTTGCAATGTAAGCAAATAATAAGGGTGTTAGGAACATGCTATCCTAATTTATTTTTATATAATGCTGAGATTATTGTGGATCACAGCAACATCAAGTACTGTACATACAATGGTACTGTAACAAAGTTCAGCCTCCAAAGCTTCCCAAGTAAAACTACTTAAAATTGCCCATTCTCTCAGAATACGTTGTCAAGGCAAACTCATTTACCAAACTTTAAAATTCTCTATAAAAGTATAGAGAAATTAAAGAGATGTGTACAATGTTAGACAAAAATCATTCTAAAGGAAGGTGATATGCATAATATGCCTCATTTAATTTTCATTTCTTTATTTGCCTAGAGTTATGGTAATGTCTGTGCAATGACATTTACACAAATGACTTTAATGATCTTATCCAATGACGGAATAAGAGAAAAAACTGCAACTGCAATCATGCATTCACTCATTTAATACAGCACATCTTCATTGCACAGACATGAGATTTGAAACCTATAATTTAACATATTCAGCAGGTATGTTCTTTGTTAACTCCACATTCACCAATATATGTAACACTTAGCACATGAGAACCATAAAATCTGGAACTGTTCAAAACTCCATTCACACAGAGATACCCTGCTGCCCCGAAAATAAGATCTAACCTGAAAATAAGCCCTAGTATGAGGTTCGTAATTAGAAGCCCTACCCCAAAAATAAGCTCTAGTTAAGTGAAACCCCACCCTTCACCACTGTGCAGCAATCAGAACAAGACATGACTGTAAAATAAAACATCCCCTGAAAATAAGTCCTAATGCATTTCTTGGAGCAAAAATTAATATAAGACCCTGTCTTATTTTTGGGGAAGCACGGTAGTTACCTCTTCAAACAGATTTTTTTTTACTAAAAACAAACAAAAAGTTGTTTTTTTTTCTAACCTGCAAAAGAGAGAGAGAGAGAGAGAGAGAGAGAGAGAGAGAGAGAGAGAGAGAGATGCCTCATGACAAGCTGTCAGGGGGGCCATAACCACTGATGTCTACTAGCCCCAACTGAAGGGTTGCGTTTCCATGCGCTCCCTCCAGGGAGTCTGCCAGAGGGCACACACTTCAGCACCAGAGAGTTCGTGTTGTTCGCTTATTGGCTCAGAGAAATGAGAAGCCAAACCATACAGGAAGGAAGGAGCTATCTTTCTGAAAACCACAGTTTACGAACAAATGGCATTAAAACTTTATGCAAGCATGCAGTACACAGGAAAATACAAGAGCAACACTGCAGTTATACACAAAGCATTAAAAACAAAGAAATGCCCTTCCCTTACTTACTGTTAATGGTGAGAAAAAAGTATGTAGGGAAGGGGGGGGTTAATGGAAAAACTAGCCTATTATCATATGAATGCATATCATGTTAACTATCCCACCCATCCCCACCTGCTTCAGGAAAATTGTAGCCTAGCTTTATATTAAACAACACAAGCGAAGCCTCTTGCAGCCAACGCTGGTTGTCCTGTATCTGGAGGATCCCCCCACCATCAATGTGGGCTTATCAGATAAAAACAAAAGAAAAATTGAAGAGGACAAAAAGGTCGTGGCACCTTAAAAGATTTACCACTGTGTTTTAATGAGACCTTTCGTGGCCCAGTTCACTTCCTCAGACCTAAACGTGGGAATGTGTCTGTCTGTGTGTGTTTAAGCAAACAAGGCATCCCCTTGAGGCAACCGTCGCTACTAGGACACACCGGCAAAGCCTCAGGTGGAAACGAAGGCCCTCAAGACTCCCCGGGACACACACACACACCCCAAGTTCCTCCGCCACATCAGCCCGAGAACCGGAACCGTTTCTACCCCCGGCCCGGCTGAAGCCAAATGTCCGTGAAAGGGGCCTTGAGGCTCCGCAGAGACTCCCGCCTTTCCTTCTCTCTCGCCCAACTCACAGCATGACCCGGGAGACGGCGATGCTGACGGGCACCGAGCGCTCTTTAAACGCCGTGGTGATGAAGCAGCCGAAGGTCAGCGCCGCCATCACGCTCAGCGAGAAGGCGAAGAGCGAGTTGGCGCGGGTGAGCACCGTGTTCATCTCCTCCGCCGCCGCCGTCTGCTCCGGCCCTCTCCACAAACAGGCACCGGGGCCCGCGCAAAGAACAGCCCTCTTTTTCCCCTCCCGCACCGGCCAGGCCGCAACGCCTCAGCTGAGGGACGACGGCGCCACCGGGAGGGTGTGAGAGGTAGGCGGGCTTTTGCTTCACCAGTCCGGCGAAACTCGCCGAGGGAACCGCGCGGGCGCCGAGACGAGAAGAAGGGAAGCTGCCCCTGCCGGCACTACCACCGGCGGCGTTGCTGAGGAGGAAAAGGAGGCCACAAACACCGCCCGCCCCACCCCCGCCATAGAAATAGACCCGCCCAGTGGCCGCGCGAGACAGAGCCCCGCCCACGGGGAAAAAAAATCTCATTTCTCGGGCGCCTCGAGGCCGGCTTTCCGCCCTTCGCCTTGGCTCGTAGAACTAGAAACGTGAAGAGAGGTACTTCTTCCTCTTGAAGCGAACGGCTACCCGTTCGAACAGCCCACTAGCGGGCTTTGGGGCGAAGGAGCTGGGCGACACGGCAGCCGAAGCTTTCTCTCTGTTGCAGTTGGAGATGTTTGGTGACTTATCCGATTCTGCTGTTCTCTACCCTTCGCTTTCTCGCTGGAGCTGGCCTCATCATCTAGGCAGCCCTGGACAAAATGAATAGAACTACAAATTCCAGTGTGCTACGTATCCTCTGCTAAGTAGTTCCATGGAAGCAAAGAGTAGCCGTGTGGTAACGAGAAAATAAAAATCCAAAGGCAAACATAGGTGATCCCTTTACAGACCACTAAATCATCATCATCCCATAACGAGCTTTCGTAGATTTTGCAACTGTTTTCCCCTCACCTCTCTCTGAGTAATACGCGAGGACTACACGGTGTGTAATGCTGCAGTGTCAAAAAGTGTGCCTACGCTGTGACGTCACACACACACACACACACACACACACACACACACACACACATACACACACAGAGAGAGGAGTAGGAACTAAGAACACTGGACCATATTGCAAAGAAACAAAGGCTGGTACTCGCTAGCCCATCTTCCCCAAAGCTGCAGAGCAGAAATTACTAAACAGCACAGCGGGTCGCCCTTACTCGCACCAAACTTCCGCTTTGCGTCTCCCCTCCACCCTATTAAGGGACGTTCGCACAAGACGTGACGTTGGGAAATGGTACTGCTGGGAGGATGGTACTGTTCCGAAATCGTTATCCTAAAGAAATTTTAGCTGTACCGATCTATTTCCTTTGTCTTGGGAAGCTGAAAAGGTAAATAATCATGGCGCCAAATTAACCAGGAAATCCGTTCTACACGGTCGGTCTACCAGAGGCTGGTGGTGCCACCTTATGGCCACATGCTCAGTGATCCTCCGACAGCAATGCTATATATACACACGTTCTAAAGGCTCAGCAATTTAGCGGGATTTTTTTAAAATGACAAACCCAAGATTGTGTTGTCAGAATCTTTACATTAATGATCAGATGTAGCTCCTAGATTTTAGAAACAACGATAATTAGTGGCTAATCTTAAAATTCAAAATTACAAAAAGAAAGCGGCACTGAAGATCATGTTGCAAATATTTGTTATCTACTAAACAAAGATCAAAAATCATGGTGAATGTGAAATGCTACCATACGCCACTGTAAGAGGCATTTGAATCATACAGGCTGTTACAGCCTGTTTTATTGTGTGATCTCTGTACTCCACCTCATATGTCTGAAGCAGTGGACAAAGTTCCACCAAAACTTCAGGTGCCACAATGTTTTTGTCTTTCTATGTTTTTTTCTTTTGTTTTTCCCAGAAATTGAAATAATTAAAGAGATTGTATAGTTAGGTTCTTCTCATTCTAGGGAATTGGAATGCTAAAGTCGGGAGTCAAGAGATAAAAGGAACAACAGGAAAGTTTGGCCTGGGAGTTCAAAACGAAGCATGGCAAAGTCTAATAGAGTTTTGTCAAGAGAACAAGCTGGTCATCACAAACACTCTTTTTCCAACAACACAAGAGGCAACTCTACACATGGACATCACCAGATGGGCAATACCGAAATCAGATTGATAATGTTCTCTGCGGCCAAAGATGGAGAAGCTCTATACAGTCAGCAAAAACAAGACTTGGAGCTGATTGTGGCTCTGATTATCAGCTTCTCATAGCAAAATTCAAGCTTAAACTGAAGAGAGTAGGAAAAACCACTGGGCTACTCAGGTATAATCTAAACCCAATCCACAGTTGAAGTAAAGAACAGATTTAAGGAACTAGATTTGGTGGACAGAGTGCCTGAAGAACTTTGGATAGAAGCTCGTAACATTGTACAGGAGGCAGCAACAAAAACCATCCCAAAGAAAAGGAAATACAAAAAAGCAAAGTGGCTGTCCAACGAGGCCTTAGAAATAGCAGAGAAGAGAAGGGAAACAAAATGCAAGGGAGATAAGGAAAGTTACAGAAAACTGAATGCAGACTTCCAAAGAATAGCAATGAGAGACAAAAGGGCCTTCTTAAATGAACAATGCAAAGAAATAGAGGAAAATAACAGAAAAGGAAAAACCAGAGATCTGTTCAGGAAAATCAGAGATATTAGAGGAACATTTTGTGCAAAGATGGACAAGATAAAGGACAAAAATGGGAGGGACCTAACAGAAGCAGAAGACATCAAGAAGAGGTGGCAAGAATACACAGAGGAATTATATCAGAAAGATTTGGATATCCCAGACAACCCAGAAAATGTAGTTGCTGACCTTGAGCCAGACATCCTGGAGAGTGAAGTCAAGTGGAGAGTGAGGTCAAGTGGGCCTTAGAAAGCCTGGCTAACAACAAGGCCAGTGGAGGTGATGACATTCCAGTTGAACTATTTAAAATCTTAAAAGATGATGCTGTTAAGGTGCTACATTCAATATGCCAGCAAGTTTGGAAAACTCAACAGTGGCCAGAGGATTGGAAAGATCAGTCTACATCCCAATCCCAAAGAAAGGCACTGCCAAAGAATACTCCAACTACCATACAATTGCACTCATTTCACACACTAGCAAGGTTATGCTCAAAATCCTCAAAGGTAGGCTTCAGCAGTATGTGGACCGAGAACTCCCAGAAGTATAAGCTGGATTCCGAAGAGGTAGAGGAACTAGAGACCAAATTGCTAACATGCGCTGGATTGTGGAGAAAGCCAGAGAGTTCCAGAAAAATATCTACTTCTGCTTCATTGACTATGCAAAAGCCTTTGACTGTGTGGACCACAGCAAACTATGGCAAGTCCTTAAAGAAATGGGAGTGCCTGACCACCTTATCTATCTCCTGAGAAACCTATATTTGGGACAGGAAGCAACAGTTAGAACTGGATATGGAACAACTGATTGGTTCAAAATTAGGAAAGGAGTACAACAAGGCTGTATATTGTCCCCCAGCTTATTTAACTTATATGCAGAATACATCATGCGGAAGGCTGGACTGGAGGAATCCCAAGCTGGAATTAAGATTGCCGGAAGAAATATCAACAACCTCCGATATGCAGATGATACCACTCTGATGGCAGAAAGTGAGGAGGAATTAAAGAACCCTGTAATGAGGGTGAAAGAGGAGAGTGCAAAAAACGGCCTGAAACTCTACATCAAAAAACTAAGATCATGGCCACTAGTCCCATCACCTCCTGGGAAATAGAAGGGGAAGATATGGAGGCAGTGACAGATTTTATTTTCTTGGGCTCCATGATCACTGCAGATGGAGACAGCAGCCACGAAATTAAAAGACGCCTGCTTCTTGGGAGGAAAACGATGACAAACCTTGACAGCATTTTAAAAAGCAGAGACATCACCTTGCCAACAAAAGTCCGAATAGTCAAACTATGGTTTTTCCTGTCGTGATGTATGGAAGTGAGAACTGGACCATAAAGAAAGCAGACTGCCGAAGAACTGATGCCTTTGAATTGTGATGCTGGAGGAGGCTCTTGAGAGTCCCCTGGACTGCAAGGAGAACAAACCTATCAATTCTAAAGGAAATCAACCCTGAGTGCTCACTGGAAGGACAGATCCTGAAGCTGAGGCTTCAATACTTTGGCCATCTCATGAGAAGAGAAGACTCCTTGGAAAAGACCTTGATGTTAGGAAAGTGTGACGGCAAGAGGAGAAGGGGACAACAGAGGATGAGATGGTTGGACAGTGTCTGCGAAGCAACCAACATGAATTTGACACAACTACGGGAGGCAGTGAAAGATAGGAGGGCCTGGTGTGCTCTGGTCCATGGGGTCACGAAGAGTCGGACACAACTTAACGACTGAACAACGACGATAGCTAGGTTCAATCATTAACACAAGCAATCAGAAGAAAACAGGCTTGGAAGAACAGCAATGAAAGAATTAGAAAAGATTTATCAAGTGTCACTATGTGTCACTGGAACCAACGCCAGGACCATTCACACTACTGTATTCACAGTTACTATGTATGGATTTGAAAGCCTGACAGGGGGGAAATAATTCATTTGAAATATGTTACTAGAGAACAGTTTTGTGGATACCCTGGACTGCTAGAAAGATGAGCAAGTGGCTCCAAGATCAAATCAAGCTTGAACTTTCTCTGGGAATAAGACTGATGGATCTCAGGCTGTCTATCTGGCACATATTATGAGAAAGCAAGAGTCACTGGAAAAGGCAATCATGCTGGAAACAACTGAAGGCAGCAGGAAGAGGAAGAACAAATACTGTATAAGATGGATTGACTCTCTAAAGGAAGCCACAGGCTTGAATTTACAAGAACTGAGCAGGGCTCTTGACAACAGGACATTTTGGAGGTCAGTCTTTCATATGGTTGCCATAAGTCAACAGCATGTAATGTGAACAACAATCCTGAAATTCAGGAACTCAATTAAGGCCTCTTATGCCAGGAAACCAGACTTCTCCCTAGTGCAATTTGAAATTAATTTCACTGCACAAAATGGTGTTCTGTGTGTGCTGGATTTGAACTGTAAAATGGTAAATAACCGCTCTAGAAAATAAAGCTTTTGTGGTGTACTTTCAGAATGGAAAGGGCACAATAAAAGGTAAAGGTAAAGGTTCCCCTTGACAATTTTTGTCCAGTCGTGTCCGACTCTAGGGGGCAGCGCTCATCCCGCTCTGCAAGCCATAGAGCCAGCGTTTTGTGCGAAGACAATCTTTCCGTGGTCACATAGCCAGTGTGATTTAGACACGGAACGCTGTTTACCTTCCCACCGAGATGGTACCTATTTATCTACTCGTATTTGCATGCTTTCGAACCGCTAGGTTGGCGGGAGCTGGGACAAGCAATGGGCGCTCACTCCGTCGCATGGATTCGATCTTTCGACTGCTTGGTCTTCTGACCCTGCAGCACAAGCTTCTGCGGTTTAGCCCACAGCGCCACCACGTCCCTTAAAGGGCACAATAAGCCAAGGCAAATTATATTTCCAAGTCTATGAATGTGATGGTGTTTATAAACTGAGCCAGCTCATCGGACAAATGTAGTGTGAGTACAGAAAGAAGAAAATAGCCTCGAAATACAGCACAGATATTTAAAATATTATGAGGGATAGATTAGCATGTTCACTTTCATTTTAAAAGGAACTGAAACCCTCTGCCCCTTCCTGAATCTTTAAAGTGGCATTTCCCAATGTTGTTCCAAGGGAACAATATATTGAAAGGTTCTATTCCTGATGAAGGATTACAAAAATACAGCAGATTGTTTCCCCCACCTTTTTTTTCTGCCTTCTATCATTATTACTGCTGCCTCGTACCAGTAATATGGATAGACTCACTTGCTGAAATAAACATGTTGAAATAAACATTTTTATATAATGGAGATAATATCTAGTATGATAGGTGAGAATGTAGACTCTCTCTCTCTCTTATTTGGAGGAACAAAGATATCTTTTTCCTTACACTGAAGGGGTGAGCAAATTTTGCAGGGCCCAATCTTCTGAAATCCTACAGAGGCCACACGGGTGGACACACATACCCAAAACAACGAATAAAACATTAAGTGGCCAGAAGTCAATTTTTGGTTTGTAAAAATTAGAGCTGTCTCTTGTGTGTATGTGTTCTAAATTGTGCAGAGTAGGCTCAAATTAATGAAAAGGCAAATTGCATATTTTATAGAGAGTTCCAGGAGCACAAATATAACTCTTTTTAAGAGAGAGTCTAAAGGGGAAGCAAAAGCAACCTTGGGGCTCTAGGCAGCCCTTGGATTGTACTTTACTCATCCTTGTTCAAAAGGGACTTTGAAGCAACTCCACCGATATTTCGCCACCCAGCTCAGTATTTAAGCACAGCCAATTTTAATGGGATATCAATGTATCTCACTCTCTGTACATAGTGTGTCACCCCATCGCAGAGACATCCTGTTTAGTACACTGAGCTCTTTTGCTTGGCATGTTTTCCCTTTCACTTCAGTTAACACAGTAGATCTACATGCACATTCTGATTAGTTTCCTCCAGCTGCTGTTAGCTGTGTGTACGCATTTGAGACCACCTGGATTGATTGGTGATATACTCTAAACTAGTGACCCAGTCATCTTTCTATTCCATTAAAAGAAAATTCCTGATTATTAAATATCCTTTCTTTAAAGTTCATTGTACAGCCAACATGCCATACAGGGTAATGACCCCGAGCAGCTATCTCTGTCTGACTTACATCAGATTTAATACTATACTCCTTTCCTTATTTGTGAGCAAAGCATTCAAAATCTGACAAGTGTTGACAGAAGAGATTAGGGTGGGGCAGGAAAGGAGTTCCAGTACCAAAGATGTTTGTCTGTTCCCGGAAAACTCTGCAAGTATAGGGGGAAATGGTCTTTCTGATGAACTTAGGATCCAAAGCCTCCTTGCTCCCCTACTGCGGATCCAAAGATTGGTGCAGATATTTTCCTTCCATTGGAACAAATGGGAGGTAAAATGAAAAAGGAGCAATTCTACTAGGAACTTAGAACGGTCATCTACATGTCTATATTGGCTGAATAAACAAGCTGCACTTTGAAAGTTGTCAATCCTTTGCATGGTCCATAAAAACATAAAGAGAGCCCTGCTGGATCAGGCCAAGGGCCCATCTAGGCCAGCTTCCTGTATCTCACAGTGGCCCCACCTGACACCTCTGGGAGCACACAAGACAGCTAGATGCCTGTCTCCTGACACCCCTCCACTGCATCTGGCATTTTGAGGTACCTTCCTTCTAAACTTGGAGATTATACATCCCCATCATGGCTTGTAACCTGCGATGAACTTTTCCTCCAGGAATCTGTCCAATCCCCTTTTAAAGGCATTTAGGCCAGATGCATCACCACATCCTGTGTCAAGGAGTTCCACAGGCTAACAACATGCTAGGTAAAGAAATATTTTCTTTTGTCTGTTCTCACTCTTCCAACACTCAATTTGAGTGTATGTCTCCTGGTTCTGGTATTGCGTGAGAGGGAAAAGAGCTTCCCTCCATCCACTTTATCCATCCCCTGCATAATTTTATATGTCACAGCTCCTTAAAGCTTTTTTGTAAGCAGTCCACAAAGCAGCATACAAAAGAAAATAGGTTGAATTCTTAGACAGTCATTTTGTAAGCTCTGAGTATATGTATAATTTTCTAAAACTTGCCCATATGAGCCCATCCACTCCTTTTAAAAGTGACATTCTTGAGATTTTTCTAAATATTCCTTTCTTTTGATGTATTAGAAAATCTACTGAATATAGGAAGCAATTCTTTGAATAGGGCATCCAGTAAAATTGTTTTTGTGGGCTCTCAGATTTTCTCACGCACACTGTATTTGAAAAGGGCACCCAACTATTTTCTGTTTAAATGTTGCAGTCATTAAGAAACCTTTGAAGTAAAACAAGAACAAGTTGTAAATGATATAGTTTGATGTTGATTTAAATAGAGATAAACTGAATTCATTACGCACAATATATTTCAAATATATATCAATATATATCAAATATATCAAAACAAACATGCCAGCATGGAGTTGTCTAATCCAAAGCACTTGAAAAAACGTGTATGCGTTCTCTAGCTGAATACCGTCACACTAACAGAAGCTTGAGTGAACTCCATGCTATGTACAGTATAAATAATCCTCATATTTCGAGCTGCAAGCATCATGACCAGCTGATATTTTCTTTCCTCAGGACCAGCTGTTCCCTAGGAGTGTCTGGCTGGAGCCATATGATCTTATCAACACATTTCAGAACCATATCTAAACACTGACAAAGACTCTTGTGCAGCTATGACTGTCCTGGAGGAAAATCGGCCGTTCGCCCAACAATTATCCAATGTCTACTTTACGATACTTTCACTTTTCTGCTTTAAGCTTTTCGTGAAAATCAGCCTTGCTATACTCAGCCATTTCTATATTGTGAAAGGAAACCGTAAAGAAGCAGCAAGAATAGCTGCTGAGTTCTATGGAGTTTCTCAAGGACAAGGTATGCATCTGTTTACTTTATGATTCTTGGCGTTTCTTACTGCTGTTGATCTGTTAACTTTGAAAAAAATATTTTAAAAACAAATTAATTTGTAATTTTCTATATTCTCTGTGCTATTTGTTTTCTGTTAGCCCGGTTTCCTCAGGTACTTACAGACTGAATCTAATACATATCTATTATTGCATTAGCCAGGTTTTCTCCATTACTTTACATACTCAGTTATTATACATACTGATTATTTCATGTAGTGTCCTATTTATTATCAAGCAAACTATCTTTCACATAAGTTGTAGGAATGCAGTGAATAATAACTGAAAAATCTAATTCTTCTTTGCTCTCCATTGTTTAACTTTTTAAATATTTATTGTGTAAAAGAGAATTTCTGCAAAGTATGTTTATAGTACTGGTTGATATACTTTCAATACATCCATAGAGAATATCCATCTATGCTAATTTCTACTCCGGCTTCATGTACATTCCTTGTATATCCTTGTTTAGACAAATTATTCATGCCATGAACTCTGTCTCACTAGCTTTGAAACTATTAAGAAGGGACAGACTTCATTCTTAATTCTGAAGATAAAGGATGAAGCTTTTTGATTTGGTTTTAAAATTTCAAACATGTTACAAATTAAACTTGTTGCAAATCAGGAACTCATAAATCCTTGCTTTTCACTGTCCTTGCTATTTCCACAATTAATCCCTGGGTACTTTCGGGGTTGGCCATTGGGGTGGGCAAGTGGAGCTGAAGAATCTATCTTATCCCGGTGTGATGTCTGTACTGATTTTTGTTGCAGTCATTAAGAATCTACAACTCTTCCCCTTAAGGCTCTGGGATTGTTTGGTCTTAACTACAAAAAAAATTTCTTCAATTAGCTTTGTTTTAAAGTATGTTTCATCTTCAGTTTCTGGTTTGCTGTCATTTGCACTAGGTTAAAATCAGTGAAATGGAGCTGCTTAAACCTTGCAACAGGATTGCCAATATCATACCCCAGGCCTCATAAATCCTCTTGGTGGCCCTGTAAAGATGACTACTGTGTGGGGTGGGATATATCAAAGGTGCTCATTTATCCTAGCTGCTATTTATCCTAGGGTGGCCTTGGTTAATATAAGCAATGAGAGTTTTATTAGTGTTGGAGACCTGGGTTCAGATGCTTCCTTGGCCATGGAAGTTGCCATTGGTGTGCATGTTTCGACGGTAGACTGTTCTTTGAACAGCTTACATACTTCAGAAACCCTACTGGAATTGCCATAGGTTGGAAGTAACTTAACAGCACTTAACAGTAACAAAGACAGTGTTGCATTATTAAGAGATAAAATAAAGAGTAAGGAACTATTATGTCAAAAGTTAGTTTTTGACAAATGGGTATTTTATATGGTGACATTTGTAGCCATCCTACCCTTTGAGCCAGCAAAGTAGAATCAAGCTAAAGGATTCCAGTCCTGCTCATGACATAGCAGAAGCCACTGGTGTTACTGGTTCCAAAGATGGTCACTGCCCTGGAAAGATTCTTGTGTAGTGTTGGCAAGGCCAGAAATAACAGTTCCACCCCACCAAAACGCTACTATGTGACAGCCCTCCACCCACAAACTGATTCTGACATTTTAACAGAAGGTTAGAATACTCCTAGCTGAATGTTTGCCTCCAAGAAAGTGTTTTGGCTGTTGTGAGACAAAGTGCTATGCTTAGAAAGAGATATGATTAATTTCAATGTGACTGATTTCCCAATGAGTATGTGTAGGGTTACATGATTACATTGTTTCCACTCATGATATTGGTATGTCCTTTTGAGCCTCTCTTGTATTTTTGTCATATGTAAAGGCCGTTAACATAAATACCATACCATTAAATGGAAGGAATGTATATTCAAGTCAAGTGCAATATTTTAAAAATGTAAATGCCAATCTGTGTTTAAATCTCATGTGTTAAAATGCTCCCAAAGGATTTAGCTGTGCAGCAGGAAACTTTAAAATGTTTGTTAAATATTTATACATTTAAAACATTTCTAGACCATCCCTTTCATGCCAAATTTGCTGTAGAGCATAAACCAGTATAATAGTCAAAGAAGCAACATTCTAGTATTTGCAGATACTGAACAGTTTAACTTAATCTAAAACTAAGTTGAATAAACATGGCATGGTATCTAATTGGATGCTTGCATTCCATACTAGTATGACAAACTTCAGTTGTCTGGGCTTCAAGGACTTTAAGCTGTTACTTGACAGACAAACACCCATTATTTTCTTCTACTATGGATTCCATTACTTGAAAGCTAATTGGGAAGGAGCATTTAAATATGACAGACCATATCAAAATATATTTCACTATTACAGAGGAGATAAAGCTTTCATAATACAACAAATGATCTCCCATGGTTGTAATGGTCTCTATATTAAATTCTGATCCATTAATATAATATCAGAGTTTAAATACAGTATAGGGATATGATTGGTATGGTTTTTTTTTACTTGTGTGTTCTACAGCTAGACTAAATTAGACTGACTACAGGGTCAAATACTGTGAGATTTGCTCTGATTATAAAATGGACGGACTTGAATCACATGACTCAAAGGCCAATTCGAATCAATCTGACCCTTTTTGATTCCAGTGTGAACTTTCTCCTTGCCACTGGGGGCTTCCACATTTTTCAAGCTAGAATGATTAAAAAAGGCTCCCCATGCGATCAGCTGTTTCCTTCTGTAAAAATACAGAGGGCATGTCTGTGAATGGTGTGGTGATGTAGGCAGTTCTGCTGTGTTTAGGGACTGCAGGAACATCTGTCCCACCCAAGTGTCTTCAATTTTTAAAAATTTTAAAATAAATGAATCTAGCACTATTGCATCGATACACCGATATACTAGTTTACCACTATATCACCTCTGTACAGAAAAATGCAACTGAATAGAAACAGTCCCAGTAAAGTACAGAAGGCTACATATGTTTCTATGGTATGTTCATTTCTGTGTTCATTATGAAAAAAATTAGAAGCTGCCATCTTTTTCCTAGCACAGTGCAACCAAGGGGCTTGACAGCAAACCATAAAAAGTGGCAGAGATGGGAACAAAGGAAGAAGGAGGGGGGCTATGGGCTGAAATGTGGATCACACTGTATCTGAATTAATCTGTGGCCCCTGTGTAATTGCTGATTGCAAATTGAAATGGAAGATTAGCTGTGAATCAAACTGCAGCATTGCCAGTGTAGTTGTAACCTATGTCTAGTTATTAAGCATCCTTCAGGCTAATGAATACCTGACCTTTCCCAGTTGTTTTAAGCAACACCCATCTAATTTGAAGTAACCTCCACTGGGTCGTGTATATGGCCTCCAGTTATATTCTAATGCCATGAATCCAATTATTAGTCCCAACTAGACTAAGCCCATTGAATCATCTACTGAATGATGAACCAACACTTACATGCACCCAGTTGTTTTAACTGGTCTGTTTTAGTTAGAACTAATTTTTGATTCAGGTACTTGTGAAACGTATGTACTTTAGAGAAGATATATATGTAATATTATTGGGCTGTGCCAACTTTTCCATTCAGTTGTAAATCCATAGTGATCTGCCCCTTAACGCTTGGGAAATTAACTACTATCTCATATTTCTAGATGTGTTATCTGAAGAGGTTGACTTCATTCATTCAGTTATGAATGATAAGTAATCTTTTCCTACTGCTCTATTTAACAATTGCAACTGATAATGTCACTCAGCAACAGTTGTTGGGAGAGGGAAAATAGCACAAGATGTTTTCCCAGCTCACATTCCACATAGAGCATAATTCTATTAATAAAAATATATAGACACATTCGAGTTTGCTAGCACATTAGACCTCTAAGTAGTCATTAAAACAATATGGTATGTACTAACTATTCACCCAGGCTCATACAGGACACAAGGCATTTTATGTACATTAAGCAACATACTGTATGTTGACAACAATTGAAAAATGAAATATTACAAACTTAACAAACAAACACATTCTAGCAAAAGAAGACACTGTGATGCAGGGTGGGGAATTATGAATGAAAGGCAACATCCTGCACTTAAGGTCGAAGCTTTGAATGTATGCCCCAAGGATTAGGTCCTAGAGGAACTGGTTCCATCTGCAGCTGGATATGCTCAAAAAATGAGGGGAGTGAAACCAGCTAAACTGTGACCTCAAGGCTACTTAACTCTTCTGGGAATGGCATCCCCACCAATCCCTTCTCTGAGGAGGCACAGCCTCTGATATTTCCTTATAGGCCAGATGAGGAAGCCTAGTGGGCTGAATTCAGCCTATGGCCTGCAGTAAAAGTTCTGTTGGGAATTTTTGCTTATTCCTTTTTAATTAGCAGATGTGGGGAGATCAGACCAGTTCCATCACCCTCCCCTTTTGTTTCTCCACACAAACTAGCACTTTGGAAGATGAGACTTGCCTCAAATGCTAGAGACAGGAGTCAGAACTATAGCAGTAGATTATTGATCCACCTTAGGTTGTGAAGCCCCCTCCCTCTGATTATTAAAGACAAATATTGGAAAGCTAAAAACTGTATGTATAAAAATATTTAAAAGACTCAAATGCCACACTAAAAATGTAAACAAATTGAAGACCAACAATATATTCAAAGCAACAAGGCACAATACAGTACTCCATTTAAAAACCCCTCTGAGATAGCCAATAACTAAGGGAAAGCCTGTCTGAAAAAAAGTTCTTTAATGGAGAAATGGAGGCAACAAAAAGAATAAATTTGCCACATCCGATCAGTGTCCCCTTAGCAACAGAAATGAGTATACAGTGGTGCCTTGACTTACGAACTTGATCTGTATTGGAATGGTGTTTGTAAGTCAAAATGTTCGTAAGTCGAAGCACCATTTCCCATAGGAATGCATTGAAAACCGATTAATCCATTCCAGCCGAAGGGAAAAAAAATCACCAAAAAATTTAAAAGAACACAGCAAGCCCGGTCGGAAGGTGCTCCGTTGCTGAGGTTTAAGAAGAAGAAAGAGAGCCTTTGGAGAGGGGCTAGCAAGGTATGTAGCATAAAAGGCCAGTACCTCTAATCTTAATATATCCTCCAATCATCCTTGTACAATATAAGTTTTGATTTACAAGCTTAAATGGTTAAGGCTTCCTCTTCTATGCATAAACCTGTACAAATATGTTGGTACCTGCAGAAGCTTGTGCTATGCAACAAAACTACGATGAGATAGCTCTTTTATTACGCATTTCACAGGTGTAATGAGATCACTGCTCCAGTTAATCTATGTTGTAACTTTATCCTGCATTAGTTTCTTCTGTTTGCTTCTAGTATTGCAACAGGATTGTTTAGTGCCATGCCCCAAATATATTTGGGTTACTAAAATGTTGCTATTTATGCTCTTTGAGTCAGTTTATAAGAAAGTCGTTTGTTGGATTTTTAGGACGAAAAATGTACGCTTCTTCTCAACGGCTACAGTATATTTTATGAGCCCCTTAGATCATTGTTTTCTAATTTAAAATTTAATTGCTTTTTTTCTATACCATACGAACTCTTCTATTTTGCAGCATTATAATCACCCATTATATATTCTGCCCATAGTGAAAGCTAGGTAACACTGAAAAATGGCTGTATTTTTATAACAGGTACTTAGCCACATACTACAAAACTATTATTATTCTTGTGTTAAAGACTGCAAGTGGGTTACTATTAATTTCCCTTTTTACAAATGTGGAACTAATATCATAAGCCACTTCGAGTCAAAAATATAGGAAAAAAACCAAAAGCTCATCCATTTTACATGATGTAAACAGATGCAGGCTGCAGTTAAGCTGATTCTTTCATGCTTTATAAATAGAACATGCCAGTGCAATCCTTTCCTTCCCTCAATCTAGCTGACTGCCCTGCTCCTAAATGTTGCTGAATGGCTTTCAATGTAATAGCTGTTCTGCAGGAAGCTATTCTACCGCAAGTATCACTCTGCCCTTTTTGAGAAAATGTCAAGGAAGAAAGTAGTTAGCAGTTTGTAGGCATTTCTCTGTGAAGAGCATCTGCATTAATGACACACGGGCCTCAGCAGGAGAAAAAAAAATACTGAGATAATGTCTGCAAGTATTTCTGTTGAAAGGAGCTGCACTAAACAGAATCTCTTAAAGAGAAGCCTAGAGAGCAGAGGAGAATGTCCTGCGAAGAGAAAAGCTAGCTGGGGTATTCTCACTAGCCAAGGTTAGTAAAGCACTCATTTCAAGAGGCAGAGGGGGGGCAACCAGATTTATTATGCGGCCAGGTTTTGCAAAACTGCTCTAAAATTATGGCTAAGTTAATATTTGATATACTATTTTGTGTATGAATGTTCATGCATAATTTTGCTATCATGAAGTATGCCTTAAAATTAATCGCAGTCCTTGGTTTGAGGTCTGTTTTTGCAAATGCTGAAGCCATGTTATATATAAAGCAAAGCAAAAGCCAGTGTTGCTAAGCACTCAGGACTGTTTGTGGAGTGGAAGAGCTGGAGTAGTAACCTTATACATAAATATACATGTGGAGGTAAACAAGTCAGGCAGAACAAGAACTTGGCAGAAGTAGTGGTGATGTACAAATTGCAGGGAGAAATAATGAGTTAATATAGAATCTGTTTGTGTTTCAGAAGCATTGTGAATCATACAAAATACATTAGACCTGCACAAGGAGATGTAAAATTAACAATTCTGAATTCATGTTATTTTTATGTTACCCCAGACCCATTAACCCGTGTTTCCGTCACTTGACACATAAATTATTTTTAGATCCAGCAATCAGTCACCAGCTATGTAGATTCATTTGTCACAGACTTAGTTCCAAGTCAGAGCTTTTCCAGGTGGGGCACAATTCCCTTCGTAGCTGGTCATGGTTAGTCACAGGGGAGAGCAGGGCTTTCTGGGACTTGCATCCACATTGAAATTTGAAAATTCACATTTATAAAAATGCTTCTGTCTGGAAGATCTTTGAAATGGTTTGAATTTCATGTTTCTACTGTGTTATGGGGGGTATTTAAAATATAATAGCATGTTGATTAAAATTTGATTGGGAGGGTCTTCGGGTAATGAAATTAACTGCACAAGAAGCTTAGAAAATTCTATAGTACTAAACTCTTGTCACCTAAAACAGAAGGTAAAAATGCCTGGGGGTGGTGGAGCAAAAAAGCTTGGAAGGCATGGGTTTGTTGTTGTTGTTATTGAGATAACCACTGGCTGAAATCCTGTTGCACAGGTTACACTGTGTGATTCTGATGATGTCATCCTCTGCAATGATTTTTCTGAAATAAAAATAATCTAATCCCTCGTGAAGATTCCAAGGCTCCTGTGGTGTCCCTTTTGTTACTGGGAAGACATTGGAACCACAGGATGGGGGGAGCTTTTATTTTTCAAAAACTGCCACCAGTAAAATCCCCGTGGTGGTGATGGCAATTTTTGGAATATAAGGACTTCCTCCTTCCCTCAGCCTCTAATGGCTTTCTCATAACAAAAGGCACTCCACAGAAAGCTCAGGAAGGAATTGTAATTTTGTGATTTCTAAAATATCATTTCAGCTGATCATGTCATCAGCCTTACACATTGTAATGTCTGGCAAAAAATTTTCAATCATTATATAATGAATGGCAGGAAAAATACTGAAATAAATATTGACAAATCAGTTGTTTTTTACAGGATCAAATTCTTTGGACATTTCTTTGAAATTTTAATGCTGATTAAGTACAGTCTTTCAGTTAAAATAAGAATTTAAAACTATATTATTGCTGCATGAGAGTGTAGCAATAGGTATTGTCCAACAGAGCAAATCAGCATTCCATAAGCACCCCAAACAAAAAAATTGATGTTGAAACTAGACCTCAGATCAGCACCAAATATGGCACAGATGTAGCAGTCTGCTCTTGTATGCCTAATTTGGGGATGTTTTTGCAAATAATTTTTGAGCTAATTCTTTTGCTGGTAACCTTTTTTGACGGCAGGTTTAAAACAGATCAAATACACTGAAAAGACAAAGCTTGCTTATCCTAAAAGAGAATGCTTAGTCCCCTTCCTCCCTTTTTTATTGGAATGGAAGCTTGGGGGGGGGGGGGTTAAACTGAATCTGAAAAAAACCTTCAAAGGGAAAAAACCTCTGAGTTTCTAGCTTTCTTATAAACTGGTTATCAGCTTTATAACTATAAACATTGTTGCAAGGTTGAGACCCCAAAAGCACCAATTCTGAGGTAACTGGCTCCATTTTTGTACTGCTCTAACAGATATCTGCTTTGATTTGGATTCCTGCATTGAGCAGGGAGTTGGGCTTATAAGCCCCTTCCAACTCTATGATTCTATGATGCTTTTCCTGCTATTCACCCTAAATCTGGTTTCCTATAACATGAGGCCATTATTATTTGTCCTGCACTCTGGGATGACCAAGAACAGATCCTGCCTTTCATCTGTGTGACTACCTTTCACATATTTGAAAAGTGCTGTCATATCTCATCTCAGTCTTCCTTTCTCAAGGCTAAACATGCCCATTTCTTTCAGTCTTTCCTCATAGGACTTGGTTTCCAGCCCCCTGATCATCCTTGTTGCCCTCCTCTAAACTTGCTCCAGTTTGTTGGAATCCTTCTCAAAGTGTGATGTGGTGTCCAGAACTGGACACAGTGCTTGAGATGAGGCCTAACCAGTGCTCAATAGAGGGGGACTAGTACCTCACAGGATCTGAGGCTATATTTCTGTTAACATCTTAAAATAGCATTTGCCTTCTTTGCAGCCACGTCACACTGTTGGCTCATGTTCAGCTTGTGATCTACAACAATTCCAAGATCCTTCTCACTTATAGCATTGTTTTCTGAGTATTCCTCAACTGTGCATTTTTTAAAGAAAATTTTTTTAAGAAAGAATTTCAAAGAAGCATATTTCTTTTCAAAAAAGCAAATTTGTGTATCACACATCTAAAAACCAAGGAAGCAATACAGTGGGGTCTCTACTTAAGAACTTAATCCGTATTGGAAGGTGGTTCTCAAGTGGAAAAGTTCTTATGTAGAATCTGCATTTCCCATAGGAATGCATTGAAAACCATTTAATCTGTATCTGCTCTTTTCCATCCATAGAAACTAATGGGAAGCTGCTATTCCGCCTTCTACCACTAGAGGGGGATATTTTTTCTTTTTTCCCCCTTAGGTCAGGGAACAGTGTTAAAAGCACTTCTGACGAAGCTAATTTTGAAGCAATGGACTGAAAACCAATTAATCTGTTCTGGCTGTTTTTTTGTTATGTAGAGGTGCGTTCGTACATTGAAGCATTAGTTCCCATAGGAACTAATGCAAAGCTGGTTAATACGTACTCTACCACTAGGGGGAGAACTTTTTTTTTAACCTAAGATGACCTAAGGTTAAAAAAAGAGCAGGAAAGTTTTTTTTTTCCTGTTCTTATCTTGGATTTTTGTTCTCAAGTAGAAGCAAAATTTAGCAAATGGAGCTGTTCTTAAGTGGAATTGTTCTTAAGTAGGGACGTTCTTAAGTAGAGACCACACTGTATTAGACCTCCCAATAGTTCTATAGTTACTTTAAAAATGTTCTCTGGGAGCTCTAATTCTAATAGGTGATTAAAGTATTACATCCCACTCTCTCACACAATGCTTTCCAAAAACACTTTAAAACTCATTCTTTCTATGCCATTTCTCCAGTCAAAATCAAGAGTGCTCAGCTAGTATTTTGCAGTACAGCTGAAACAATGGGGTGGATTATAATGGATGTCCATTATGTGGAGTCTGATTCATGTCTAAGATGGCAGTTCCAGAGGGTTACATGTTTTGGCTTGTTGTTGTACAGTGAAAAAAACAGTGATGAATGATAAAGATGTTGATACAAACAGTTATAATAATTGTTTGTTTATTTTACATGTAATTTTAACAAAAATAATAATATTTGAATAGTTGATGATTTTCATATGTGTTTAATGTATTTTAGAGACGTACCCTGTGTTTCATGTCATGAAGCTATGTGACTATTAAACATTTCAAATAAAAAAGCAACCTGCAGGTTTGATGACAGTTGCCCTCACAAACAATTCTGCAAGGCAGGTTATCAATCTGGTTACGTACAAGAGAAATTGAAGTTGAAAGTGACTCTTGTCCAAAATCACTTGTCAGGTTCAAAATGAGTGATTGGTGGAAGACAAAGCCCCACATTTATCAACAGATCAAATTGTTATATGATTTAATGATTACATTGTAATATATTCATTATATTGGGTAGTATTTTCACCAAGCAACAAAAGGAGACAATACCTGAAGTCAGGGACATGGATATCTTTTTACTGCTGAGGTTTTGCAGGTGAAAGTTCATATTATAATGAGTGCAGAGCTCTTTCTAAAAATGGCTGAAAGGTTTTAACAGGCAGCAGCTAAAGAAAACGATTTTGTGGCCTTGTTTAAAATAAGCAGGATTTATAATTTCAATTGGCTTGAAGTGCCATGGGGAGATGGAGATTTAGGTACTGTATGCAATTTTTAAATTATTTGTTGCTTTTTGTTTGTTTATTGTAACATTTTAACCTCATCTCTGCAGTATTTACTGAACTGTAGGCTCTGTTCTAGTAAATCAGACACCAGATGGGTTGCAATGCATGTTCTAAATATAGTCAGCAGTATTTTGCATTACAGTCAGAGCGAAAAGGGGCACAAGATGGTAGATTAATATTTTTGAACAGGGACTTTTCTTTCTGTACTGTATTTAGGAAATGTTATATTATTTAAGAGAGAGAATTGGGGGTATCCAGTGTCAGGATAGATTAGGATTCTGGAAATCAGGGTTCAGATACCAAATTGACCATGAATACTCACTGGGGGCAGGTTGGCACTGGTAAATCCATTCCTTTAAGTAACTCACATACCTTGAAAGCCCTATAGTTGTTGTTTAGTCCTACGCCACTGTTCAAGCAACAATGCTTTTGTAGCCCTAAGCAGTCCTTTCACAAGACTCAGCATCGTCGTCTAGTTGTTTAGTTGTGTCCGACTCTTCGTGACCCCATGGACCATAGCATGCCAGGCCCTCCTGTCTTCCACTGCCTCCCGGAGTTTCATGTTGGTAGCTTCGATGACACTGTCCAACCATCTCATCCTCTATCGTCCCCTTCTCCTCTTGCCTTCACACTTCCCCAACAATCAGGGTCTTTTCCAGGGAGTCTTCTCTTCTCATGAGATGGCCAAAGTATTGAAGCCTCAGCTTCAGGATCTGTCCTTCCAGTGAGCACTCAAGGTTGATTTCCTACAGAATCGATAGGTTTGTTCTCCTTGCAGTCCAGTGGACTCTCAAGAGTCTCCTCCAGCACCACAAATCAAAAGCATTGATTCTTTGGCAGTCAGCCTTCTTTATAGTCCAGCTCTCACTTCCATACATCACTACTGGAAAAACCATAGCTTTGATTATGTGGACTTTTGTCAGCAAAGTGATGTCTCTGCTTTTTAAGATGCTGTCTAGCATCTAAAAGCCCTATTAAGTCTCTATATGTCAGCTCCAACTTCACAGCATATAACTAACTAGGATTGTTAGAAATCCATAACTTTTGAATACTCCGCTTGTATGTTATAGTCTTAAGCTTGCAGACCTCTCTCGACAGACTGTGAGAGGGAGACCCTTGGTAGCTGTTCATGATTGGCCAGTGTACAGACACATCCTTGTATCTGTACACTGTCAGTTTCTTTCACACTCATTCTCTCTCTCTCTCTGTGACAACTCAGGAGAGCACTCACAAATCTCACGTTTTTGCTTTGAAAGGATGGGATGCTGTCAACCTGACAACCCTAGTGAGAACAAAAGGCTTGTAAAAATACAAGGATTTTATAAAAACAAAACAATAATTCTAGCAGTTGTAGGAAGCTTTTGTAATCAATGCTCTCAGAATTCATTACAAGCATTAGTAATGCTTATTGTCACTTTGAAATTTCATTTTCTGTGCCTCTATCCATCTTCAGTGGGTCCTCACAGCCATAATGCATACTGTATATAAACCTGTGGTCAATTATGTCACTCTGTGTATCCGAGGAAGTGATTGTAATCCACAAAACCTCACACTGAAATAAATGTGGTTGTATTTAAGGTGCCACAATACATTTGTTTCAATATTTTTTAAATTACATGTTGAAACAGTTATCTCTTAGAAGTTTGTGCTGGGGGTAAGGTGGATGATTTTAAGCTGGTGTATATATGTATATTGCCATGAATATTGTGATTGCATCTCCAGTGCAGGACAGGCCATGCGGAATCAATATCATGTACAATATCATGTATGGAAAAGAGCCTTTAATTGTGAGAAATTAAAGTTTGAAGACACTAGGGAAGTTATATTGAGTATGACAATAGGGGTAGTAATAGGCACAAAAGTGTGTTGCTGTTTTCATTTATAAAATGCTGGAGTATATATGTGATGACTACTACAATGAGCAGATGGTGTAGTGCAAACCTGAACCTACATTATTTCCACATATCATGAGAGAACCAAATATGGTAATGCTACAATAACGATACTTGCAGGCATTTTAAGGTATTCCAAATAAGCATATGTAAAGGGAGCATAGGATCCCACCATAAATGTACCATAGGTAAGGGTGAACATGACTTGTGGGGTGATAGAGAGACTTTGCCTGCAATTATGAGCATATCCAACTTTCAACAGTATCTGGAACACCTGTGTGAGTTTAATATGCCTCAGGTATGATAATAAGGTACTTTATATACTTAGCAGTTTCCCAATGCAGCAGACTCTTAGAGCTTATGTTGGCAGCAAAACAAATTGGCACAAAGGAGCATTGAGTTCTCTGCAGTGAAGATGCACCAATGTTCTTGTCAACAATAGCCATGAATTTTGGAGGGGTGTTTCTCACACAATAAGACATTTAAAAAAAAACCCATAACTATTGATTTTTGTTGGTGATATTGTTGTGGGAAATGTAGCCTCAGATTTTTAATTTGCTGTTCATTTTTCTGGCATGAGCTAAATATGGGTCTTGGGAAATCACAATTTAACATACCATCTACATCTCATTTACTCCATAAGAATCCTGTTCAATTCATTGAACGTTTGCCTGAGAGCCAAGTCTCTGAATCAGGGGTGATAAACTTCTGAACACCACTTGCTGGAGGTTGCAAGCATGAGGGTGGGATTGAACTCTTGTCTTTCTGGGAGACTTCTGAGAGATAACAATAATAATTGTAACCTTAGAACTGCAGAGCTAGAAGAGACCCTGTGGATCATTGAGTCCAGTCCCTGTCAAGGAGGCACAGTGGAGAATCAAACTCCCAACCTTTGGCCACTGAGCTATCCAGCAGAATGATGGATTTGATATCCCCTTGAGCTTCTTCAGCATGGTTCTTCTTATGGTCTCATTTGGGACCTTTCTGTTATCCCCTTAACAGTAACTGTTTAAAAGGCAAACTCTGAGCTCATCTACACTGGTCACTTTGGAGCAAGCTGGTATGGGCTAAATATAGGCCGGTGGAGGTACAATATGCCATTTGGTATGGTCTTCGCAGCCAAATAGCATAGTGGAGTTCCTAGGCATCCTTCAGTCTCGAGAGACTATGGTAACATGCTCTGAATCGAGGAGTGTCCTCTCCAGAGCATGAAGCCCGGGTAAGGTAATATGGAGGATAGGCTGTTACCCAAGCAGCGGATCCCCCCTCTCCACATTGCTGAAATGGTCCAATGGAAAGCCAAGAGCCAATACAACTGGTTCCAGCAACGTCGCAGGAGTTGGCAGAACGACACATGCTGCCTTCAGGACTCAAGCATCCCTATTTGGTCCAGTTTCTTCCATTCTGAATTCCTGATATTGTGAAGTAGCTTAAGAAGTTTGTGTTGATTTGGATTTGTATTGATTTGGCTGTGCACCACTTCACAATATCAGGAATTCAAAAGGGAAGGTGCCTTGACAATCAGAAGTCTTGCTTTTTGTCCAGTCCTAGTGATCACATGGACTGTGCTGCAAACTGACCAAAATAGAGCAATCATACCTGAACCGAAAAGGTAGAAACCCCTGACAAAAAGATGCAGGTGGGGACACTCTTGGGATGGTTGGGTTGACTCCAGTGATTACATTGTGGGATCACCGGAAAAAGGAGTGAACCAACCCACTCCCACATCTGACTAAACAGCAAGCTTTATACTCATCTGGTTGCACCCTGTGTTCTGAATGGTTTCATTTGTATAATACTTTATGCATTGATAACAAACCAATACTACAAGACAGGGAAAAAACCCAGTCTCCATCTGCAAAAATCTAGGTTATGAAAGTCTGAAACTTCCTTGTACCTACCCAGCTTGCAGCTTAATTGTAAAATATTTGTTCATATGTTCCATGGAGATCAGTGGAATTTGCTCTGAACTGTGCAAAGCTGGATAGGCATCTGGCTGCGGAGCCAGAAGTTGGGAGTTTGATTCTCCACTGTCCCTCTTTGACAGGGGTTGGACTTGATGATCCATAGGATCTTTTCCAGCTCTGCAGTTATAATATTATATTACCCTCTTAAAATGTAGCCCAGGTGACCTTGAAGACTCCAACCACTCCCGTTATTTTATTTATTTAAAATATTCTTACCCCGCCTTTCTCTTTAAAAAAGGCCCAAGGGAGCTTACATCTGTAAAAGGCAGCATTGAACGTTAACAACAGTGAGTATATAAATACTAAAAAAGGTCAGACAAATACCATACTAAAAAAACAGTAAACAAAAGCAACATCAAAACACATTCAAAGCAGTAAGGTACAACAATCCATTTAAAAATCCATTCAGGCAACCAGTCATTCAGGAAAAGCTTGCCTGTAGAGAAAGGTTTATGCCTGCTTGCAGAAGGACAGCAAAGATGGGGCCAGTCCAGCTTCCTGTGGGAGAGAATTCCAAAGTCTGGGAGCAGCAACAGAGAATGCCCTCTCCTGTGTGTCCACCAAGTGCACCTGTGAAGGCGGCAGGACTGAGACAAAGGCCTCTCCTGATTATCTTAACACTCAAGCAGGCTCATAAAGGGAGACGTGGTCTTTAAGATAGCTTGGGCCATTATTTTTCACATGTAAAAAATAATTAAAGTAGCATATGCTGAGGGATCAGATTTATGCTTAAAGGCCATATCCAGTTGATGATTTACATGTGCGTAGGTTAAACTAAATGATCATCATGATGAATTGCTGTCAATTAATGAGGTGTTGGTTGTATTATGAGGCATGTTGTACAGTGGGGTCTCGACTTACGAACTACCCTACTTGCGAACAATTCAACTTACGAACCCGCCCTATAGGGGAAATAAGACTCGACATATGAACTTCCCTCGAGTTACAAAAAGGAAAAAAGTACCCCCTCCTTCCCCTTAGAGGCTTCTGGAGGGGAAAAAAGGGTCAGAAACTTAAAAATAAATAAAAGAAAGTCACCTACCAGGCCTTGGTAGCCCCCAAACAGCAGAAAAAAGAGCAGGAAACAGCTAAAAGCCCACATCAGAAGGGAGCCTGGCAGCCATTTTGTGCTTCGGCTCCTGCACCCTCCTCTCCCCGCCTATCAGCTGATCGGCTGGCTCTGAAGAGGCTTGGGGAGGCTTGCTCAGCACCTAAAAAGCTTGCTCAGCACAACATGCTTTAAAACATGATTTAAAATGGGCTTCGTTGAAAAAAAAGATTTCTAAAGTGCTTTGCAAACTGTTCCCTGCCTTCCTCCTCGTTTCCTGAACCTAAGGGGGAAAAAAAAGAAAAAATATCCCCCTCTAGTGGCAGAAGGCGGAATAGCAGCTTCCCAGTAGTTTCTATGGACGGAAAAGAGCAGATACGGATTAAATGGTTTTCAATGCATTCCTATGGGAAATGCAAATTCGACCTACGAACTTTTCGACCTAAGAACCACCTTCCAATACAGATTAAGTTCGTAATTCGAGACCCCACTGTAGTAATATGATCAGTACCTTGTTAACAGCAATTTGCCATGGTGAGTTAATGCAATTTAGCTTCCACACATGTAGATCACCAACAGGATTCTAAGCCCTAAATACTTTTTAAAAGGGATAGTGTAGAATTTGTTATCTTCAAATGTACTGTTTCTCATCAGTTGTATACTGAATGAAAGTATAATGTATGTAATTAAAATTGTATGATGGTACTGTTCCATAGGTTCCTGGGCAGATCGTTCACCACTTCATGAAGCCGCAAGTCAAGGACGCCTTCTTTCTCTAAAGACTTTGATTGCACAGGTAAAACAAATACTGAAGATGTTTAAAACATGTTTTGTTTCCTCCTCCCTTTATTTACTTGAAGTTAACATGAAAATGATATTCTGGCCTTGATTTTGTTTGTTAATCACTTCTTCAAACCTCTCTGGTTTCTTTGGGTGAGTAAATGTGTACAAAACTAACTGTTCTTTAGATGTTCATTAAAGTGTTTGGAGGTGTTTAGAGCGTCAGACTATGATATCTGTAAATATGTTTGGCCATGCAGTGATCATGAGGATTATGTCACAGTTTTCTAGCATTGTGGTTTAAGAACAAAATCAAGTCATAGATCTGAGTTAAGCACAAATCCTTGTTCCCTATTGGTTTTAGCACAGTGGTGGACATAATATAGCCTAGAGCCACGTGAGACTCCCCAAAGCTCTTTCTGCCACCCTGTCCTGTCCTGTCCTCTCTTATTCTGGTAAAAAGTTGATTTGTAAACCTTTGGGAGTATTGATTTACTTCTTAAATAGTTTAAGAAGTTAATCCCCATCTCATATCTTTTCACACCCAAAGAAAAACAGTTTTCAAAACTGGACCCAAACTTCTAGCAAATTCAGTTTCAATTTCTGTGGGTAAAATCATATCCTTCCCCTCTCCCACAGCAACTCAATATTCTATACATTTATGAGCCATGGAAGAGACCGAGGTGTATAAGGAGAGACCAAGGTGGATATACAGCATAGGAATGTATAAAAGTCTATAAATAAGTTTACTATGTTTGAACTATAATTTATATCATGCTGTTATGTTATTTTTTTTAAATTAACAACTTAGGATAAGGTAGGGGATACAGAAGGTAAAAGGGGGATATGGGTGGGAAGTAGGGAGAGAACACAAAATGTACTGCCATCCAATCTATTCATATTGCCATATCAACTTTCCGTTTTTCTGCTATATGATTGCCCTCCAGGTTATAACTTACATTTTCATCCTAGTTTTAATCTATATTGTTCAAGTGCTATCTGGTGATTTGAGCCATTTATATAATAAATCCCATCATTCAGTTGCCTTTTGTATTGGACAGTCCTTCAGCACTTCTGATAAGATATCCATTTCTGCCGATTCCCGTATCTTCTCAATACCGGTATCACCGATTTCTTCCAATTCTTGGCATAAAGAATTCTGGCTGCAGTGGCTATGTATATAACTAAGTATTTCTTTGTTTTATCTATATTGTCTGGTATAATACTCAATAGAAACAGTTATGGGGTTAGTGGTTAGTGGAACCTTACAAAGCAATATTTTTGTAACAAAGTATGTACACCTATCAAAAATTGCTTCATTACTCTACAAGTCCACCACATATGATAAAAACTTCCCTCATGTGCTTCACACTTCCAACAAACATTTGATACATCTGCACAAATCTTTGATAGTTTTTGCGGAGTCATATGCCACCAAAAAAACATCTTCTATATATTCTCCTTGAAATTAACCAATTTTGTGAGCTTTATATTATTTTGCCATATTTGCAACCATTGATCAATATCAATATTATACCCTATATTTGTGCCCACCTAATCATACATTCTTTGACTATCTCATCTTGCATTTTAATTTCTAACAAATAATCTTACATTTTCTTAATTACTTTATCTTTTGAGCCCAGCAGAAGTTTGTCAAATATCATTTGTTCTGGGTAAAACCCTTCTATTTTATCTTTTCTATACCTAGATTCCACTTGTGCTCTCGACCACCAGTCTATAGTCATTCTGTTATGTTATTTTGGATGGATTGTCAATTGAAAAATAAAGTGTTTTTTTAAAAAATTCTATACATTTTGGAAACTCAGTGACAATTGAAGAGCATTGATTTTGAATGAGAATTCAATGCGCTTGTCAGCAGATCTTTTATTGGGGTATTGAATAAATGCTAATTAAATATATTTAACTCTGGATAAAAGAAGTTTGAAGAACTGGTTGTAATGTTAGTTTGTATTTCTGTGTTTAGGGATACAATGTAGATGCTCTAACCATCGATCAAGTGACTCCATTGCATGAAGCATGTCTGGGAGATCATGTAGGATGTGCTAGAGTCCTTCTTGAAGCAGGAGCAAATGTAAGTATTTTTCCTTCTGTACAACCAGCACTGATAACTTCAAATATGGTCACTGAATAGAACAAAACTGGAAAATATTAAAGAGTCCATGTGTCTTTGGGAGCACTGGCAAAAAAGTACTAATGATCTATCTTACTAGAAAGTTAGCTTTTACTGTATTTACTGTATGAAAAGGCATTTCCCAGCAGCATTTACCTCAATGTATATCCTTATTTATGCAAAAGATTATAATCCTCGGCTAAATCTAGCCGAAGACAGTGTGTGACAAAGCTTACAACATAATGTCCAGAATCCTACTGGTGATGTACACTTGCATAACTGAGAGTGTTAAGTTGCTGCTGACAGTGAGTTCCTTTATTTACCTCAGTGGGTGAAGGATGTAACCAGAGATGATCTGAGGCTGTTCACAGAGTTGAAGATTTACTTAAATTTACTTAATCTGGATTCTTTGAACATTAAGACCATGTAAAACTCTTGTCTGGATTCTCTAAACATTTCAGGGGTACCTAACTTTAGCTATATAATTTTGCACTTGTGGTATTCATACCCATATTTCTTGAATAGCATATCCAAGTGGTACTTCACTTGGTAGTCCTCCTGCCTCTTTTCTCTATCATCATTGTCTGCACACCATCAGCTCTTTTATCTTTAAGATTTTCTCAACAGCTCTCAGAGTTCTTAATGGCACATACATGGATCTCTGCTGCAAACCAGTAGTATGAGGAATTCTAACATTTTCCCAAGATAGGGGAAAAAAAGATAAACAAGCATTTATTCTTATTTATACTCATATCCAATATTTCAGGTAAATGCTACAACAATTGATGGAATGACACCATTATTCAATGCTTGCTCAAGAGGAAGTGCATCTTGTGTAGAGCTTCTGTTGGAATATGGTGCCAAAGCTCAGTGGGAGACATGTCTCCCATCTCCAACTCATGAAGCAGCCAGCAGAGGTAAGAAATTTTAAGGACTGAATAGATCAACATTAAATCAGACATTAGAAATGTGATTCATTATTAAGAAATTAATTATATTCTTTCTTGGCTAGGTCACAGCGATTGTTTAGAGCTATTGATCTCTTGGGGCATAGATGTTGACCAAGATATTCCTCATTTGGGAACACCTTTGTATGTAGCTTGTGTTTCACAGCAGAAACAATGTGTTCGCAAACTTCTTTATTCAGGTACAGTTTTTAATACTTCCTGTTTATTATATTCACTTTTTAAACTGAATCACTTTCACTGTAGCAGTGTAAGCATTATTTTAGTTTTGGTGATCATTTTATTTGTTTGGCCCAAATCTGTTTGCGTTATGGCTCATCACTTCTAAGTTCAGTTTGCTCCTAAAGATTCTGCCCCGTTAAATATATATATATATTGCCCCCCATCTGGTCCAGAACAGTAATAGTTAAGCTAGACACAATTAATTGAAAATCCATAGGAAAAAAAATCTTATTTTAAAGGATGATTCAAAAGCGTACACATTACCCTGGATTAGAGTTTAGTAATGATTTCGGGGCTTTTAAAAGTAATATTTTCTTGAGTTTTAGAAACAATGTTCTTTAAACACAAATAAAATGTGTTTTAATTGCATAGCCTATTTTCTTTCAGATACTTGTTCCCGTCAGCTATGTTTGTATAATCTATAGTGCAACATATAGATCCAACAGCGCTTGGGAATGGTAATGGATTGGATGAGTACTACTTAAACTCAGTTCTACTAGAACAAAGATAATCTTGGCAGTTTTTCTCCAAGTGGACAGCAAAAATAGGCATCCCATGGCACTGGAAAGATTAACGGTTCATCTGCATTGGTTGATGACATCTGATTTATTGTGCTCCTTCTGAGGGATGAGTCTTTTATTGTAAATGTTTTTCTGTAGTATGTGTATGTGTATCCAGATTTCTACTTTTTGAATGTGAGGATTTAGATCAGAGGTTCCTTGATGATTTTTTAAAAAAATTATTTATTTTTGCAACATACCTACCCTTTTGGTTTTTAGAAAAACAGTCCCCAACTTCCAGATTCTCCTTTGTCATAAGCAAATGAAATCAATTTATAATTTAAAAACTAGTATAAATAGTTTCAAATTATTTTAATTAATTTTATTCATAGTCTTTCTCCCAATAAAAGGGCCTCAAGACAGTAAAGAAGACATATGAAAAATTTAAAAATCTTTACGCTAACAAAATATTTTTCATTGTGCCAATTTCACAGTCTCATCCCTTTCTTTGAAATTTGTCTCCCCAGTTTCAGAACCAATGGCTAGACAGTATGATCCTACCATGATAATATAGTATTATTATTTTTTCTGCTACAAATCTGCAGGTGCAAATGTACAAAAAGGAAAGTTTTTGGAAACTCCATTACATGTAGCTGCAAGGCAATCCAGCACAGAAATAATAAACATGCTTCTCGACTTCGGGGCAGATATAAATGCCAAAAATACAGAGTTTCAACGACCTGTAGATGTAGCTTCTCCACGTAGCTTGGTGGAAAGTATATTGCTTCTACAGGAAGGTAAGAGGAAATGCTTGTCTTTGTTCATGTGTGTTAGGGTAACATTTATGCCTTGAGAAAAATAGTTTGTTCCTATTATTTTGGAGTTTTAAAGGGGACCTGAAGGCCTTAAGAATGGACCTCAACAGATAGGAAACCTTAACATGTGAGCATTCAGCCTGGAGGCAGGCGGTGCATCATGGCCTCTCCCAATTTGAAGAGACACTTGTCCAGCAGGCCGAGGCAAAGAGGCAGACCCGAAACCATCAAAATCAGGGAGCTGGACTGAGGACAGATTGTATTTGTCTTTAGTGTGGAAGGGACTGTCACTCTCGAATTGGCCTTCTCAGCCACACTAGACGCTGTTCCCAGTCCTCCACACAGAGCACGTTACCATAGTCTCTCGAGACTGAATGATGCCTAATCATCAATCACAAAGAACAAAGGAAGTTATCTCCCCCTTGAAAATAGAGATGGAAATTCAGTACAGCTCTGCTTAATGTCCCATCTACTCTTCCCCACTGTTACTGGATATTTCATATGTATTTCAGAGGTGAAATTTTCTTCTTTCTTGGCATTGACACCTAAAAAGGAGACACATATACTTGATTTGAGGTTGGGGGTGGTCACAGCTTTCCTGTAACTTCAGCATACTGGGCTGTCTGACTAGCTCAGAGTAGTTTGGTTACCTTCCCCTCCCCCAGCAAACTACTGTTTTCATACTCTCTCTTTATTTTCCCCTGTCATGGAGTGGATTCTTCCATTATAAGTAATCTAGCTAAACTTTCACAAGCAAACATTTTACACAGTAATTATAATTTTCTATTACAAACTCAATGTTTGTAATAGAAAACTCTACTACAAATATTTAGATTTTTAAAAAAATGTTGCATTAGTAAAGTAACCATCTGGGCATACTATAGAGAAAGTTGCCACTTTCTAACAGACATATCACAAATTCCTGAGTGTATTTGAATTTCACTTTACTGTTCCTTTTTATCCACTTGCAGCGACTCCATGTTCTCTTTGCCAACTATGCCGGCTACATATCCGAAACTATATAGGAAGATCCAGACTACATCTTGTACCACAACTCCAGTTGCCAACAATATTGAAGGACTTCTTACTGTACAGATAATGTGGTGATTAGCTTTTGAAAACTTGAAGAACAGGTATTTTACTGTATGCATCACATGAAAAAATTGTTGAGATGAAGAAAAAGAGGGCCTTAACTAACACATTACATACTAACATATATCTGACAACTGACGTTACAATCCAACAATATTTAGGATCCTTGAGCAACCTGACACCGAGGTGCTAATATAATTTAATACAATAGAAATTTTTCATACACTGAAAGTGGGCTGTACGCTATACATTTACTGATGATTACTCATTTAGAGAACTTCTGTACTGAGAAGATGCAATTGTTCTTGCAAGGTTTTTGTTGTCTTTTCTCGAGCTATTTTGCCACATACAGAATGTCATTTGCCCAGGACTGCACTTTTTCACTCACTAATGTTCCCAGTTCCTTCCCCATCCAGGCCCCCTAACACCTGCCCCCAAAAGAGGACAGCTGGGTTTGTCTGCCCTTTCCAACCAAAAAGTCTTCAGTGGGTCTTTTATTCATTCAAATATAGCTGCTTCCTCAGGGCCTGCTCTCCTTCTTGTTTCCTGGAGAAAGCTGATGCAGCTGAAGAAAGGAGGAGTGGCCATGAGCAACAGCTTTTCAGTGGACCTAAGGCCTGTTTAAGGGCTGGAATGGAAAAACGCGTTATATCTAGTCCCTGAACTTTCAGAGAGAGGGCTCACTGATACTCGTACTGCAGTAGGCAAGGGTGGAAAGGCCTTGAAAAGTCTGGATCTGATACAATTGACACAAAGCCTGTGGTTCTCTGACATTTTAATTATTGTTTGGTTTTGTTACACTCTTGTTCAAGATGTCTGTTATGTATGTATCTAGAAATATAGGATGTCTAAAATAAAATCTGAAATACAATAAAATCAAAATTGTCATTTTTCTTCCTACCTTCCTTACTTAGAAGTATGGATGAAGAACAGATACTGTAGACTCACCTCCCCTTCCAAACCCTCCCCAACTGAGATAATGACCAAAATCCTACTGGCATTCACATAAGGTTTGCATATCTTGCTGTACTGGTGCTAAAACATCTCAGTTACAAGATGGAGTACAAGACAAAGCATGTGACTAAAATATCTCTTCAATTAGCCTCTTCAAGTTAAAGAGAAATTTCACTAACACGAGTAGGATTCTGGCCAGTCAAAGATAGTGTGGTGTAGCACCAACAGTGCAATCTTATATGTGTACACTCAGATATAACACTCATGATGGTCAGTAGGGCTTGCTACTTCGTAAGGGTTTACACCCTGTTCAGAGGTGTCGTTAGACGGGAAAATCTGCTATTTTCTGCATAGAAGGAAGCTGCTATAGCAGATGTTTAAATGAAGATACGAAAAGAAGTATCACTCTATACTATCAGTTAAACTCGCTTTAAGTGGTTCAAATTATGATTTTTATGGACACCTAAGAGCAATTATAGAGGAAAGGAATAAAGACTACTATGAAGGCATCCAATAAATTACAAGTATTTATTGACTAGAATTATGTTGCACAACTTCACACCATGCAACTCAGATGACTTCATCAACTGAAGCCATGATCCCTTAGAATTACTTTTGCCCTGGAGAAGCCTTAGGAAGCCATAGAATGGAGGCAGGATATTTTAATGTCTGGAAACTGCTGACTGGAGTAGCTGATTTTCAGACATGACGAGCCCAACCTGTCTTACAGCTCCCAACGTTTTCCTCAGGATGAAAGGATCCCTAGGGACTCCTGGAAGCTGGCAGAAATGGGGAGATAAGAAACCTCAGTCTCCCAAAGCAGCCACAGTTGATGATGTAACCCAAGTTCTGTGGTATAAAACTGCACAACAGGATCTCAACCACTGTTTTATCTTGCCTTTCCACTAAAATGATAAAAATTATTACAATAAACAATCAGTGTCAGCAAAGAAAATTAAGATGACTATGTGTTCTTTACCAAATATTTATGGAATGGTGGGGGCTACAAAAGCAATTCCCACCATGTCACACAATGGAGAAAATATATTTAGACCAAGGTTTGGCAATTTTCAGTGGTCTGAGCTCATTGCCCACTAGAACCCTTTGGGAGCCACAGGCCATAGCTACACTTTCAAGATATACTGAAACTGCTTCAAAGCAACTTGGGTTGTTTCACATGATACAAGCCTTGTTGTGATTGGAAAAAGTGTGCACTGGTACCAATTTAAACCCCCACCAGGGCTTTTGTCCTAGCCAGCCAGCACTGGGAGGCTTCCCAGATACTGACACCACCAGGTCAGTGCTCAACATATGGCAAAACTGGATCCACTGGAGCTGTCCCTCGGGTTAAAACAACATCACTAACTGGCTAGTGTTGAGGTTTCCGGGCCACTCTAGTGCTGGCTTGGTGACATTGTTTTTGCCAGGTGTGCACGGGAGCAGCTCCAGCGACTCCTTTTTCCTTGCACAGCAAGTAGGTGAGGCTGTCCCAACCCTGTCACTGTCAGTCTCCCACTGCTGGCCAGTCTGTGAGCTAGGATTTTCCAATGTCCTGGTTTAATTTGTAAGGGTTCACATTAACTGGATGTATGAAACAGACAGTTTCATGCCTGTTCTCACCTAACCATAGTAAAAGCAAGCAAACAAACAAAACCCTGCAGTTTATCTGTAGCATGTACAGTAGTTCCTGCCACAGTCTCAAACTGCCTCAGACCCAGCTACTGGCAGTTTCTGCTGAAAACAAAATCCCAGTGATTTGTCTGGATAAGGTGACATGCAGGGAGCATGCACTCTGCTTTCCAGTAGAATAACACACCCATCAGCTCAATGGCTCCATATTTCCCAATAGCATTTGCCAATGATGGTGGTGGCAGCAGAAGAGACTTTGAAAGTTGTGATCCAGGGTGGACGGTGCACAGCCAGAGCTCATTCTCATTGTTTCACCACAGTAGCACATACCTTGGCTTATCTGATGAGTGTTCTTTAAAAAGCACGAAGACTCCTGAGAGGTGTCGGGGTGGCTCCAAAGTAGTCTGCTTCGTGTCAGTGTCTTGATTTTATAACAGATAACTACATATTTTAATTTTAAAAATTTTTAATAACAGGCACAAACACTAAATAATGATCTCCTTCTACTATGTTTATCATGCAGACTCTATAGAATAATGTAGCCTCCAGCTACTTTAAGCTGATGAGGTAAATCGGAAACAATCCAAGCGCCACTGTTAAAGGCTCAAGCTATGTAAGATTCTCTCTCCCTAACAAAGGCTTGGGAGAATGCCAAAGTAAACTGTGGATGCCTTTCTAAATGTCAGAGAGAACCTTTATGACTTTGTTGTTTATGACATGGAATTCATCCAAAATATTTACTTCGCTCTTTCCATGTTTTTTTAAAAGAAGCTGATTAAATCCTATGAGTATCCATTAATAGAAAGGTATTTTCTAATCAGCTGGCTGGATAGTTAAGTGAGTGAAGCCTCTGGCCGCAGGCTGGCAGTTCAATTCCGCACTGTGCCTCTTGTGAGTCAAGCCAGCCAGTGTGGCCCTGGGCAAAGCTGCACAGTCCCAGGATGCCCCCAGAAGAAGGGAATGGTAAACCAGTTCTGAGTATTCTCCACCTAGAAAACCCTGAAAAGAGTTGCCATAAGTCAGATTTGACTTGATGGCAATTATTACTATTTATTACTATTTTTAATTGCCTGCAGCTCATTTCCACATACCTCAGCACATGGGCAAATCAACCACTCAGAATTAAGTGGTGGTGGTAGTGGAATTCTCACATAGGTTTTTTTACTTGTTGCAGAAGCTATTTGTAAAAGAAGATTTAGAGTAATATGTTTCACTTAAGCAGCATGGCAGAAAGCAGGGTGAAAGATCCAGAAAAGGGGGGGGGGAGAGAGAGAAACAGGCAGATGGTTGGCCTGAATGACCCCTAGGGTCCCTTCGCTAATGCTAGCAGTCTATGATTTCAATTTTATAAGTATCAGCACATCACAAAATTAAATATTGCCTAAAGGATTTACATTGTGAGAGAGGCAAGCAATTTGAATTGCTATCTTACTGTCTCCCAGTGATCGTTCAGACCTATGCAGAAAGGCAACTGCCCAGACTACAGATATCAGGGTAGTGGGTGGCAGCAGAGATTCCCCAACCAATTGTCCTGGAGCCCCTGACAACTCCCATACATTGAGGGGATCTGCCATATAGCCAGACCTAAACGCAGAGTGGGCAACATATGACCCCTGTATTATCAGATTGATGGCCACTATCATCACCAAAAAGGACATTTTTGTATTAAATCTGCATATGCTGATTTAAAATTATATATGGAAATATAACAATTAGGTAAAGGTAAAGGTTCCACTTATTTATTTATTTATTTATTTATTTATTTATTTATTTATTTATTTATTTATTGCATTTATATGCCGCCCATCTAGACATGGTCTACTCTTGACATTTAATCCAGTTGTGTCTGACTCTAGGGGGCGGTGCTCATCCCCTTTTCCAAGCCATAGAGCCAGTGTTTGTCCATGGACTGTTTCCATGGTCATGTGGCCGGCACAACTAGACACAGAATGCCATTACCTTCCCACCGTAGTGGTACCTATTTATCTACTTGCATTTTTACATGCTTTCAAACTGCTAGGTTGGCAGGAGCTGGGACAAGCAATGGGAGCTCACTCTCTTGTGTGGATTCGATCTTGCGATTGCTGGTCTTCTGATGCTGCAGCAGAGGCTTCTGCAGTTTAACCCGCAGCACCACCACATCTCATAATCATTAGACATTATTATAATTTAAGTGGAAATGCACTACAGCTTGCCATATTGTACAAGATTGTGACTAAGTAACCACCTAGAGAGAAACATAGTATAGAGGCCACTGCAGTTTTCTTGAAATTCAAGTTATTCCAGGTCAGAACAGTGCTTTCAGAATGTCCACTCCTGAGACTGACCTCACATCTGATGTTCACGCAGAACTGCCATGCCATGCCAGATCCTTCCTACCATTTATCCTTAGGTGTATCAGTCTGTGTGATAAGTGGTTGCATATTTTTCTTACAAAAAGTCTGTAATGAAACCCTCAGCACGTTTACTCAATAAGATAAGGAATAAGCTGATTGGCCAAAAGAATACAGGAGGCAAGCCAATCAAGAAGATCCTGGAAGATATAAAGAAAGAGGTGTATGTTGTGAGCCGTCCAGAGTAGACCATGTCTAGATGGGCGGCATATACATGTAATAAATAAATAAATAAATAAATAAAGATAGTTAAATTGTATCTACAGGAGGGAAGTCATGTTTAAGAGTGGACTATAATTTGAGAGAATTACTTTGTATCTGAAATGTTTAAGAACTAGCATGCAATTCATTGTAAACTTAATTTGAACCCTGTTTAGTTTTAACCAATTGTTCTTTAATAAAGAAAATATTTTTATGTTTTCAAGATTAAACCTCTTTGACTCCTATATTCTGGGCTTAAAGCAAGCCTATTGAAAGTAAGGACAGTTTAAAGGTGATTCAGCAGGTAGAGGTGGTCACAAAGTCCCTCCCCACCCATTTTACTTAAAAAATTAGAGGAGGGTTATTAGATACATATCAAAGCATTTACTTTGCCTGCTCTGCCAGGGAAGCTCATTGGGGATGGACAGTAAGGTGGCTACTTACATGTTACAAAAAATGAGGATAGGTAAAGGTAAAGGTTGCCTTTGACATTTAATCCAGTTGTGTCCGACTTTAGGGCATTGTGTTTATCTCCATCTCCAAGCCGTAAAGCCAGAGTTTGTCTGTAGACAGTTTCCATGGTCATGTGGCCAGCGCGACTAGACATGGAATGCTGTTACCTTCCCATCATGCTGGTACCTATTTATTTACTCGCATTTTTACATGCTTTTGAACTGCTAGGTTTACAGGAGCAGGGACAACTCCATCGCCTGGATTCGATCTCACTTCATTGCCTGGATTCAGTCTTAGGACTACTGGTCTTCTGACCTTGCAGCACAGAGGCTTCTGCAGTTTAACCCGCAGCGCCACCACGTCCCTTAAAAATGAGGATCGGCATCAGCAAAAAGATCAGCCCTTCTTACAGGAGGTATCTCCACCATCGGCCAATGGTGAAGAATGCTGAAAGTTATCTTTAAATAATCTGCTGTCCTGCAGTGTAGCGGAGGACACTGTTCAGGCATTAGCATCGAAATGCAATTCAGACAGGAATCTGCTTTGCTTCTGTGGCTGAGATCCTGTTCTTTAGCATAGGAACTCTGAACTAAAGCAGGACAATTGCATCGATAGGAATTTGGTGTGTCATCTCCTCCATAAGTTCCATTAATTAAATGGACCTACTTTAGCTGCGACTTGCTATGCTAAACAACAGGATTTCAGTCTATATATGGAAGCAGCTGCCAATCTCGGTTTTTACCTCAGGCTTCAAAAGGGCTGAACGAAGATTTGCTGTTGTTAATCGGCACAAAAGCTAATGCGCCCACTCATCCCTAAACGGTAACAAAATACAATGCAATAGTATACTGCAATAGTTATACGTTCACGCTTGTAAGGTGAAGGATATTAAAATATGACATTTCGGAATCAATAAATTAGCGGCTTTAGGAATGAGGTTTGTCTCGATCAAAACACCTAAACAGACCATACGCCTAAAGGAAAGCTTTGTTTTCCAGCACATTCAATACTTGAAGCAGTCAGTGCGTGTATCACTAATTGCCTGGGCTCAAGTCATCAACCGTGTATACCAAAGGCCGTGAGGATACCCTTTTCTGCACCCATACAGACAACCTCGGCTCAGGATTGTACTCCTAAACCCTGAAACCGAAACGATTTTCCAGAAGGGGAGGTAAGCAAGGCGAGACGGCACTGGCTGCCTCCACCCTGTCATTAGCTCCCTTCCAATGAACCGTCGCCTTAACGGTGGAAATCACGCCCTTCCATGCACAACACGCCAACCAATCAGCTTTTTTCTACTTGCGCGTACAGGAAGCTTTAGCGGCCATCTTCGCACCCACCTCCGCTCTATTTAAGACGACATTCGGGCGCATGCGTGGTGGGGCTGAAAAGCGTTTATGGGTTGCCATGGTAACTGTTCCTAACAGCTGCTGAGGAACGCCTGGGCAGGCCTCGGGCGCTGCTGGAGAAGGACGCCGTTCAGGCGCCCTCGGCTCGGAAGGCGCTCCTCATGTCTTACTCCACTAGCCCGAGGCGAACGGGGTTGCCACGGACGGTCCTGCGCTGGCTGCAGAGCCTCGACCTCACCTTCTCGCCTCGACATTTCCGTAGGTGAGGGCCGGCTGTGGGCCCCGTCGCCCCCCACCCGGACCCCTTTCTTCCTCGAGGGCTTAAGGGACCCCCTCCCGGCTCAGTCAGTCCCCTCTAGCCTGCCGCCTTGCCAGAGGCGCAGCTTATGCCTCGCACCGGGTGAACTCCCAGCCTGATCACACACTTTGGGTATGAAAGGGAGGCGGGCTGGAGAGAAGAAGACGGGGCTGTTTGTCAATGAACTACCCGGCTTGGAAACCTGCTAGAGGGGAAGGAGGAAGGATCAGCCTTCCTTTGGGGGCCAAGTGTATTTTGATCCCCCTCAGCTAAACTTTGGAGTAAAAAAAAAAAAAAAGGCTGTGGCCTGAGACCGGGTCTCAGTGAATACCTGCCTGTATGTTTGAATGCTTGCCCGAGATAATGAATGAATGGGGACCTATCCACCAGCTGCCTTGTCTCCCACCGAGATTAGTTCAGGCTGCTTGCCTGAATTGCTCTCTCATAAACTTTGCTGGTGCAATGAGGGTAGTGATAACTGAGGGAAAGACCCATCATCTTGAAATTGCAAAAAAAAAAGGTGCATTGCAGCATGTGACGTTTACCCACGTGGCCCCTGCCTGTTTCACAAAAGCACAGAACTCGCAGTATCCCAACAAGTCCTTTACTTCCCTGCCACCTCTGTCAACACCCTTTAATTAGATTGAAGTCCAAGCTGAATATGAAGTTGAACAACACAGGTTTATTGATTACAACAGTGGTTCTTAACCTTTTTGAAAGAAACACCCCGTTGAGCCATTGAGGAAGTTATTGCCCCCCCTTCCCAGGGTGGTGGTGGTGGTGGGTGTCACTGCAGGGAGGGGGGTGATGATAACTTATTAAATGGCGGTGGCGGCACCACATCCACTGTCAGCACCAGCCGCTCTGGATCTGGTGGCACAGTAGCGGCGGTGCTGCCGCGCCACCGCCACAGGGAGGGGGGTCAATGATAACTTCCTCAATGGCGGCGGTGGCACGGTAGTGGCACCACATCCGCTGCCAGCACCAGCAGCTCTGGATCCGGCAGCGTGGGGAGGGGCGCGATAACTTCCTCAATGGCAGTGGCAGGGTGGCTCCATCGCCCCCTTTCTGTTCCTTCACTCCCGCTCACCCCTTTTCGTTCCATCGCCCCCCTGAAAAACAAAATCACCCCCTGGGGGGGCCGATATCGCCCAGGTTAAGAACCACTGGATTACAGTTCACTTATAGCGTGCTGCTTATATACTGCCCCATAGCGCTTCAAGCACTCTCTGGGCAGTTTACAAGTTAATATGCAGGCTACACATTGCCTCCCCAGGAAGTGGGGTACTCATTTTACCGACCTCGGAAGGATAGAAGGCTGAGTCAACCTTGAGCCGGCTACCTGGGATTGAACCCCAGGTCATGAACACAGTTTTGGCTGCAGTACAGCGGTTTATCCACTGCGCCACGAGGCTCTTGCAGTTCACTTATACATGTTCTTCATAGACTTTATGTATTCATTTGGTTATCAATAACTTGTTTCACTCTTAACTCTTTTAGCTATAAGTTCTATACTCTTAACTCCTAACTCTGCTACCCTCTCTAACTACCACAGACTAACTTCTACTTCAGACTCTCATCTCTAACTCTCTCTTCCCTATCTGCTCCCTATCTCTCTGATTAACTAACCCTAACTCCTCCTTATCTCTGCCAAGCCTCATGTAGCTGCTGACTCCGCCTCTCCAGCCCTCTCGTAGGTTCATGCAAATCAGCTCATGAATATGAATGGAATGAGTGATGGGGCAGTCACCACACAGCACCAACATGATTGTGGTTGTTTTCATTCCAGTAGACTAAAATAGTGATTCAGGTGGTGACTCCAGAGCACCCAGCCAAACTCAAGTTGACTAAATGGGCCCTTGGTCTGCTGTGGGGTAAGGGTGGTCTGCTTCTATTCTCGACATAAGTGGCAGTGCAAACTAGCCCATTCCCAGAGTATTCCCATCCACACTTTTATGGGTCCTTATCGGGGCAACTTTTTAAAAGTGTGAGTAGGTTTACTCCCTTTTGGTTCATTTCCAGCATGCCTGGTTGTGGGGATCAAGCCAAAGGGGAGCTTGTTCCTTTAAATGTCCTATCCAGTCATTTTCCCAATATCATTAAGCTTAGCAACAATGACTTTTTTTTATGTGCCACCAAGTCAATTGGATTTCCAGGTAGAGAATACTTAGTGGTTTAACATTCCCTTTCTGGGGGAACCCTGGGACTATGCAGCTTGCCCAAGGTCAGACTGCCTCTACTTGCAGGAGGCACAATGGGGAATCAAACTCCCAGTCTCTGACTTTGCCGCCATATAACTAAACCACTGAGCTATCCAGCGAGCTTTAATATTGCTGCCCAGAGTAGACCTTTGGTCTAGATGGGTGGGGTAGAAGTCCAAATAAATAAATAAATAAATAAATAAATAAATAAATAAATAAATAAATAAATAAATAAATAAATAAATAAATATTGGGAAATTGAGTTCAGAATATCTGTGGAGGAGCAGAGGGAGGAAGGGCTGCACTGATACACTGTACATTTTAGGGGGGGGAGCTCAAGAGAAGGAGACCGAAGGAAGCAAGGCAGGGTTTTTTGTTGTTTTCTTTCTTTAAGGGAGGTGGGTGAAGTAGGGTCACTTGGGGTGTATATGCCATGTGGATCCAAGGATCACTCCAAATGGCATACCAGACCGTTACACAACCTTCAGCAACCCTATTTAGTTTGCTCCAGCATGCTCCAGTTGACCATTCTAGCCAAGACCCATTCATGACTCTTATCTTGATGCTAACCCCTTTCCTGTAAAATCATTGTACATCCTGCCTTTGAGATTACTTAGTAGCTGCTTCCTCTCTTTCTTGCTCTGTGCCTGAATGGGGAATGTCTAGCCATTGAGGTGTCTGCTTGCAATCTTTTGTGGGGGCTTTGCTGGCTCGAGCAAATGGGTGTTCCTGTCTAAAAAGATTTGGAGAGCCATTAGTTGGTCACTAGGGAATTCCACTGCTATACACTGAAGTTATAATGTTACTTAACTAATCTTATTCTTCTTTTATTTTTCTTGAAACAGGGATTTTTCAAATGGCTATCTTATTGCTGAAATATTTTCTTGGTATTACCCAGAAGACATCCAAATGCATTCCTTTGAAAATGGGACCTCATTAGCTGTCAAGCTCAGCAATTGGTCACAGCTTGGAAAGGTAATTAACACATTCTATGAATTCCAAATTAATTTTGATTTTAAAAAGAGACTTGGTAAGATGGAAGTTGCCTTCATGCTTCTTTAGACTTCTAGTACAGTTGTTCATATGTCTATCCAGATGTAAGTCAGAGTTCAATGAGGCTTATTTCTAGGTAATAAGATATAGGGTTGGAGTCATAGATTGCAGAAAAGATGACAGCTTGCCCATGTCATATGTGTGCATGTAAAATTATATTTTTAGCTGTGATATTTTTTAAAATGCTGAAAATATTTTGAGGTGGGTGTCTTTGTTTTCATTTCCCTTTCTCTTTTTTAAAGTTCTTTGCAAAAAGAAACCTGAAGCCCATCCGAGAACTTATTGATGGGACAATTCACTGTAAACCAGGAGCTGCAGAAATATTTGTACAAGACATTTATACGATGTTGACAAACAGGCGGTAAGTTTTATTGTTTCCCACAACATTACAGGAGAATTATTGCAAATGCAGATGACAGTTATTGCCTAATTTTGCACCACTTGAACCTAGATTGGGTGCAGGAAATATTTAATTAAAACTAATTAAAAGCTTCCTTAAAACGGTGTTACAGAGTGTCTAGTTGCGCTGGCCACGTGACAATGGAAACTGTCTTCGGACAAATGCTGGCTCTACGGCTTGAAAACAGGATGAGCACCACCCCCTAGAGTCAGACATGACTGGACTAAATGTCAAGGGGAACCTTTACCTTAAAAGCTTCCTATCTCCATTTTTAGTTCTAAGCCTTCCTTTTGCCCTGGAGAAGCTTTTGGGAGTCTTGGGACATAAGGAGGAGAGTTTTGAATAATAAACATTTGCTGCTATATCACTACTGGGATCAGTACCAGCAGCAACCTTTGACTTTTAAAACCTCCTCCTCCCCCCCAAGGTCTCCAAAGGCTTCTCCAGAGTGAAAAGTTGCCCTAGGGAACCTTGCAACTTAAAACAGGGACACAGGAAACTTCTAATTATATTTTAATGAAATGTTTCCCATGCCCCATCCAGATTATACTGGCATGAAATTATACGAACAGGATTTTGCCCATGTACAACAGTAGATCCACAACTGTAATGCAGAAATAAGTAGAACTGGTCATACGTAAGCCTTTCCAGAATTAATAGATTATGAACTATTCAGGCTACATGCATTAAAATTTGCCTCTTTTATTTAAAAGATATTGAAATTGATTAGTTAACCTAGGAGCATTTAGCAAATCCTGCATTCTAATAGATTCCAGAAAAGTAGCCATGCTAGTGTGTTTCAGAACATTGGCTAAATTAAAGAGAAAAGGGAAAGATAAGGACAAGATATTGTGGCACCATAAAGCTGAAAAATCTTGCTTCAGTGTAAAATTTCACTGGGCAAAATCTGTCTGAAGAAGTAAATTTTGATCCAAAAAAGCTCACTCAGTGGAATCCATTTTTTAAAAATATTGTCACTTGATACTGATGTCCATCTTTCATATAAAATATTTCTTTCTGGCTAGAATCCAGCCCAAGTAATTATGCTGGCATAGATCTAGCACTGTAAATTCCAGTTGCAAATTGCTGCAAGTTAAGAAGAGACAAATTTACTGTCACACATCATGTGACTGATATGTGACAGCAAATGTCTAATATTTCCATTTCACACTGATAAGGTTAATGCTGATGAGACATAACTATGCTGCTGGTGTTCTGGTCATTGTTTCATAAAAATAACACAGAATGGCCATGTTTTAGTGTTTTTTAATTGACTTGCTCTTTTTATTTATTTTGCCTTTTTCTCCTCACTTAACAGCTTCTTAATGGAGGAAGAAGCTGAACAAGCTAAGCCAAAGCATGGCAATTTACTTATAAATGGATATCCTAAATATCTTGGCATGATGGATGCTAGGTATCACATTTAAAATTAAAAAGTCCTCTCTAAATAGTGGTTTGAACATAGCAATTCATGTTAATAGGGTTTACAGATCATAATCTAGAGGATTGTTTTATTTTTAAAGCTGTTGTTGGGTTGTACCTTCCATATATGGAAAGATGGCAATTACAGCTCAACATCATCTGTAAGACTGTATGTTTCCCATCCATTCTCTACACATGTAAGTAGCCAACAAGGCACGAGGTAGGAGGTATTACTCTGAAAATGGCAGCTGATAGAAGGAGATACATGGCAGCAGTGGGATGGTAGGTACCTCTGTTGACACAACAGAGTATCCCCAACTTGGATTTACAGACAGACCCCATTAACAGCAGCAGTAATAATTGTACAGTGGTGCCTCACTTAACAATTGCCTTGTTAAACAACAAAATAGCTATACGATGCCTGTTTTGCAATCGCTTTTAATAGGCAAAATTCGGTTCCCAACGATCGCTTCGGGAACCGATTTTTTGCTAGACAATGTTTTAAAAACAGCTGATAGGCAGCTTCAAAATAGCCACCCGCTGTGTAAAATGGCTCCCCGCTGTGTTTTTGGACAGATTCCTTGCTTTACACGCACCGAAAATGGCCACCCCTATGGACGATTTTCGCTGGACGGTGAGTTTTCAGCCGTCTCAATGAGTTTTCAATTCATTTCAATCGGATTTTTTATTTCGCTTAATGAGGATTTCGCTCTACAGCGATTATCCTCGTTAAGCGAGGCACCACTATACTATTATTCTCCCTTTGAACAACTGAAAAATTCATACACATACTAAGTGCTGTAAAAAGGTTAAAATATAAGGCAAGCACATTCAAATGTAAATTCTTGGCATTACATAATCTTAATATGATCTGCTTTGGAAAGGTGAGTCTCCATGCCTTCAAATACATGGATATATTAAGTACTGTGTTCCCTAGCCTGTCACTAGTGTCCTTCAGGGCTGCAGTCCAATGGCAAATGGAAGTTTAGGTTAAGTGTTTGCATAGTAGCTTTTCAAGGGAAACACATCTTTGCATTGCTAAGAGAATGACTTCCTGTGAAATACTTTATTATGTATGAAATTGTAATGGAGTTCTGCGCTCTTAACAGTGGCCACAGCTTTGATCATTCGATTGCAGTCGTTGATGAGCAGCTACAGTAATAAAACTGGGAGGAAAACTTTATTTGACACTAAAAAAACAAGAGTTAGCTATTGATAACCATTGTATCATTGCTTCCTTTTCATTTTTGTGGGCATATAAGGAGTTGGACAGATTTGCTGGTGGTATGTCACGGAGAAGATGGAAAGAAAGTGTAATGAAGCTGAAATATTTCTTTGTAAGAGAATCCTGGGACCATTCACCTCTCTCTAGCACCCTTCTTTTCTGGAATTTAGTGAGATAGAACTGCATGACTTTCTGTGTGTCATTTCTTAACTTTAGTAGTCCATTCCATTATTGGAACACAGTTCTTCAGGCATCCCGAGAACTGAGCTACATAATGTAATCTCCTCATATGCAGTGCTGTACTAATTGCAACGAAAATGAATCTTGTATTTCTGATCATTTTTTTAATTTCTGGTTTAAACTTGAAACAAAATTAATGCAATCTGTACAACTTTTTTCTATTTCCAGAATAAAACACATTCAAGATGAAGAGATTGATTTTACAGATCGTATTTACCAGGAAAAGTTACCAATGGTTGCTAGATCAACTGCTTCCAGAGCTATTAAATCTAATATTAAGTTAACAGAAATAATGATAGAGCCTAATGATAACAAAAATAGACAGAAGGTTACAGCCATCATTAGCATGCATATGCAGCGAAGGCTGCTAGAGAGGGAACAAGATCCAGGTAAGTGTCTCTTTCAAAAGAATCTGAGAAGAAGATGACTTTTCAGTATGTGCAATATTCTGTATAGTGCTGTATCGAGATGACATGGTAAAAATTGGGAAAATTGTGCAGAAACCATAAAACCTTGTTATTTCAATCCTGCCAGCAGTAAGTAGTCATCTACTTTTTACCAAAAAATGAGTGTCAAGTTAGTCAACTTGCCTACATTCACCTGCCTGAGGTGAGAGTAAACAGAGTGGGCATATGCCTCTCCTTCATTTCATGTCCTTCTGGGGAAAGGTTAGAAGGCAGCTTTCCAAAAAGCAGAAACCAGGCTGTGGAAGTCCATTATATGGAAAATCAAACTAGCTCCCACTGCATTCTGTTTCTTGTGGCATTTATTTAGGGAGGTACAGTATTTCATCTTGGCCAGCTTAATATTTATCCATTTTTATTGCTTTCTGCTACTTCTGTTTCTCATTTGTTTACTTCTAAGCTGCTTTATGTTATTAGGCTGCTTGTGGATTGTTTGTAATTTCAGTGAGCTATTTTAAGAATAGGGGGAATAAACATATGCAGGATGTAAATGAACCTTAGAGAATGATTTCCTACATTTCCTTTCCCAAATACAAATGAGATAAATATAAATCTATAATACATTTTTTTAAAAAAATAGCTAGCTTTTTACCATATCTTGGGGAATAGAAACCTGCTTATTTATCGAATTATAGTCCATATTTAGAGGCCACCAGAGCTGGATTATTCAAGTGAAAGTAATCTACAGGTTTATAGTCTGTCTTGAATTTAAGATACCAATCAGCTTTTTTTGAAAGGACAATGTAAGCTTGCTGCTTATGTGAATTATCCTGTTTCCAAGAGCGGTTTGGCATTAAACCAACCCTGGGAGCACGTGCCATTCGTCGTCCTTCTGTTTTGGCTCGTTCCTTGAGTACAACTAATCTTCAGAGGGAGAAAGCTGTTCCTGTTCCAAGTAGTAAGCATTCTTTTTCTGATTCAAAAGACTGCAGTCCTACTCAGAATACTTGCACAGGAATTCTATTGTACAAAGGAAATTTCGTATCTAAATTAACATGCATTCCAGTGAACTGCATCATCAAGGCACTTTTAATGAGCACTCTTTAGAGAATAACTTCCATTAAAATAATTGGGCTCACTTCTGGGTAAGCATGGCTAAGATCAGGTTGCAAGTTTTCTGCACGTTAAATGTTTGAATAAATACCGGGCCTTGTTCGTCCAAATATACAACATCCCCTCCCACTTTAATATACTCTGATTATTAAACAGAATACTGGTTTCTTCTAAGCAGTGGTGGGTAATTTGAGGCTTGCTAGATGTTGTTGGACTGCAGTTCCCATCAGCCTTTAGAGGTGTCTCTCTTGCTCACCCTGTCTTGGTTGCGCTGCAGGGAGGATTTGATTTACTGGACTGAATCTTTGCCTGCTCAGAGATGAGCAAGAGAGAATGAAGGGACCAGAGGCCGCTGCTTGTGATCTCTGTAGAGAAGACACAGAGTACTTAATCTTCCCACACTGCTCTGTGCATCTATATTAGAAAATAGGAGGATTTGCCACCTTTTCTTGCTTGCACACTTTGCTGCTAGCTCCCAGAAGTGACAACACTCAGAGAATAAGTAATGGGGAAGAAGGATCTGAGAGTTTCCTAGCAAGAATGTCTATTCTTTCCCACTTCTTCACTGCAAGGTAAAGGAAGAGAGAAGAAACTTTCTAAGATACAATCTTTCCATGCTATAAAAAGACATCTGGTTTTGTTTTAGTGAAGGCTTTCACCAGTTAGCATTGACAAAAGATGGAAAACGATTGAGTAACTTTGTGCTGGTAATGGAAGATCATTTTAAAATAAAGTTTTTCACAGTGTAGAAGGTATTGGTGAATCTTCCTAATGTCCACAGAAGAAACCAGAAGGCACAGGAGTCCCTTATGACTGGTAATTGTTGTCAGCCTTATACTCCTGACAGTATGACCTGAAGTACTTAACTTTCTTAAACATTCCATGACATAGCAACTCCAGCAACAGTCATCATAACTGCATGCTGTCAAGCTGATTATGAGTACTGGTGACTCTTTCCAGTTCTGGTGACAGTTGTAGCGTTCACCCTAAGTTATGTGTTGTAAGTTATGCATTATTCATGTTATGTTAATGTGGTTAAGAGGCGGGGCTGAAATTTAAAAGATGGAGCCTGAGAGGAGAGAGCAGCCAGAGAGAGTTAGAGAGTCTGTGTCTGGAATCAGAGTGAGAAGGATAGTTTGGGGGTCTGAGGAGTAATTAGAGTGTAACTTGTGATAATTAATACAGAAGGTTAATACTGATGATTGATGAATCTTGAAGAATATGCTTATGAATTATTCCAGAAACCACCTGCAATTAATAAACCTGTTTTGTTGGAAAGTCAGTACTGGATGGACCTTCGTCTTTTCTAAATAAATTAGGTTGATAAAAAAGATCAACTGGTGGCAGCGTATCGGAGGGCGTGCTGAGGTACCTTGTGAGCTCTGTGTTTGGGGAAACAAACAGGGGCCACAAGGGCGAACGCCACAACAGTATTCAGAGGTAGTTTAGCAGTCCTTTCTTCTGGGGGCACTCTGGAACTGTAGAGCTTGCCCAAAGCTACATAGGTTGGCTTTTCTTCCGGGAGGTGACTGAATTCCCAACCTCTGGCTTTGCAGCCAGATATCTGAGTCATGGCGTTATCCAACCAGCTTAATTCCAACAGTGGCTGACACTATTATAAAGCTCCTTTATGGAAGAGATCTTACTATATTTTACTACTTAAATTACTATTCATATTTTATAACTACAGTTGTTAGTTTGAAAAATATTAACACTTTTTTTCTCTTTGCTTGTAGATTCCACAGAAATCACAGGCAAAATGGGTGTTCACTTTAAAGCCATCCAAGTGAAGCAAGCTGAGAGATGTCCTTTTGATGTGAATGCAAAAGTTGAGGCTTCAAGTGCCCATTTTAAAGGACTGTAGCTAATCAGTGACATTGTAGTTTATTTTTAACATAATACAGTCCTTGTGACCATGTTTCATACAATACCAAGAAACCAGTTCCTTATAGATAGGTTCAATAAAACATTGATGGTAAGACACAATGAGATCATAGTATTTGAATATCCAAAAGTATTTGTGTTAAGGAAGTAGACCATTGATGTCTTTCATACTTTTGTCCTCTATTGAAATGTACTATTGTAGTAATACGAAAACATATAATCAGCAGCATTTGTTCAGTCTTGTACTCTTCGGTACTGCCTTGATTCTCATAACACTGATGAAGGTAAGCTGAGTCTTACTGCTAAGCATTTTTTCTAATGGAATAATTTAGCTATGTGGTCTGTGAATAAAGTAAAAAAGTATAATGGAGTAACACCCTTTTTTATGTACCAGATACCAACAAATGTCTAATATGGGGGACTGCTATGTTATTTGGCATTTTCCCCTATCCACTTGCAGTGAACCATGCTGACAGTTCCCAGCAGATTTTTGTAGCATCACTCATTAGCGTTCTTTTACCTCTAACATAGTCTGAAGTGGTGTTCACATGAAGGGGAAAAATTAAAGGGGATATGGAACTCCTCAGTGAGCACCTGCTGCATTCTTTGGCACAATTCTGACATGTTCTGGCCCCAACAAATCAATAAAGCAATGTGCAATAACTTCAGGGACTCATTCCCCTTGCTCTTCTTAAATGTGAAGCTTCAGATAAGACTTCTTCATTTCTTAAAATACAATTTCCTCCAATTTCTTCTGTGTATTGGGAATCTGTCATTTGAGTACACGCTATACAGAATCAGATTACAGCTTGCACTCTGGCCTCTGGAGAGTGTTCAAACTGCAGATTCCAGGAGAAGCAGCAGTTTAAAAAGTCCTCTGACAGGTGTTCAAAAAGAAGCAGGCAGCAGGGAGTATTGTAGCCTGTTTCAAGAAACTTGTTTTCAGAATGCCTTGTGCACATTGTTTTTTTGTCTTAATAACTTTGTGCCAATGATATCTGATGGTTCCACAACAACTTTTAATTGTAACGAGGCAAGCTGTTGCAACTTTGAAATGATGGACTTGATTATAGCACTCTCAGTGAGACTTTGAACCTTTGAGATTCAAATTCTTTACTTTTATCACAGTGTAACACAAGCTGAAGGATGTAAGAGACTTACCAGGGGCAAAGTGCCCATAGGATGTGGGTTTCATGAATTTATGTAACGTCACAAGGATAAGATATCCTGAAAGATAAGAAGAACTGCTAATAAATGTTAATACAGTGCTCAAATAATTCATGCCTTAACCAGTTCTTAAAACCATAAAGACGCAAGTATGCACACAAACGCACACACATCAAAACAATCTCACTAAAAATACCTTGTGGAAGGATCATGGAAGATGCAAAAATATTTCTTTCTTTCCAGTGTCATATGGTCAACATTTTAGGAAGAGACCACTAGTTTTCCCATAAAAGATCCAAATGAAGTTGATTTGTGACCAACATGGATACCTATTTCACTTGCAGTGTGCGACACAACTTTTAACACATGCCATATGTAACTCTGTTTAACTTAACTGAAACATTCAAAGGTAAAAACCCTTAGAAAAGCGGAAATGGAATTTCGAGATGATATTGTGAATAGAATGGATGTTAATATATTTTTGTGTCTCCTCTTCCTCATAACCCCAATCCCTCTTCCCTTTACCTTTTGTATCCCAGACCCTATCCCAAGTTATTAAAAAAATAATTTAAAAAAGATAAAAACCCTTTATATAACTTAACAGAAATTTATTTATGTATACATCTCTTTACAATAATTAAAATTAGATGAATGAAATACTTTACACCAAGTATTCTGGTACATTCAATTAGAATTTACTTACATAGTATTTGTTGGAAAATAAATTTTAGAAATATGTATATTTATTTAAAATAAAGAGAAATGTCCTGTATATTCAAAATATAAGAAAAAGATATTATGCTCATTGAAGTGTAAAACTAAGTATTCCAAAATCCTTACTAACCAATAGTCTGTATTTACTATACAACCATATAATTTACACTTAATCTTTTGTTAGATTTATCAGAACACAACCCATGCACAACGATACAAATGCCATTTATTTCAAGGATCTTGCACCAAAACAGCATTTGGTAGACTGTGCTCTGAGTTCCTACCAAGAGGAGACAAATACACTAACATCGTCTAAAATATGAAGGCTATACTCCCCATCACAGGCTGGTAGTTCTAAAAGCAGCAATAGACACGTTCAAAACGCATATGTTACTTACGTATGAAAGTGTTTCAAGTTATAAGCCTCAGAGTTTGTGCTATCCTTTCAATTTAATTATGTGTTTCATGTTTTTTGCAGAAACACATTTGAAATCCATTTTTAAAGCCCATAGGTGCTAACAATATGTGACCCTCTTTGATTTATTAAATTTAATATAAAAATTACAATTTGCAAGTTCATAAAACTATTCTTCAAAGAGGACTGAACTGCAAATCCTTCAGCTAACAATGATAAAGGAATAGCAACAAGCATATTAATTTTTAGTAAATTACTAGTGAATATTTTCCTTCATTAGAATGGATTGAGCCGTATTCCTGTCCCCAGTGGAGAGAAGGGGTTCACTTTCGCCCACATCAATGCATCATTAAGTGAAATTGCTGATTTTCCATCTTCAAGAAAAAACACTGGACCCTGCATGAACACACAAAGCAAAACATACATATCATAGTTAGCAATTCAAAAGAAGCATAGCAAAACTTTGCTTTTCAATTTTCTGAAGAGAAAACAGCAATTCCTGCTAACTCTCAGCCCCTGCACAATATTCCACATCTTTCCTAAGCATCTCCCAAATATCAGGAACAGATTTGCAAAGAGATACAGGAGCTCCGGAGGTGGATAAGTCAAGCAGGAAACCACAGTTGTATAAACTGAAACTGTCCATTTACAAAATTCATGTACTTGTCTTTATTTGTGAGTATTATGAACTGTGTATGTGTGTCAAGTTGGAACTGACCTATAGCAACCCTAACAGAGCTTTCAAGGTAAGAGATATTTAAGGAGTGATTTTACTAGTTCCACGCCAACAGTGAGTTTCCATGGCTGAGCAGGAATTTGAACCGTAGTCTCCTGAATTCTAATTTGTCATTCTATCCATTGCACTGGGCATCCATTTACAAATTTTAAATATTTAAAGATTTTGAAAGGATATACAGTGGTGCCTCACACAACGATGTTAACTGGTTCCAAAAAAATCAACGTTGTGTGAAACATCGTTCTGTGAAACACCATTTCTCATAGGAATGCATTGAAAACCGGTTAATCCGTTCCAATTGGAACGGATTGCCATCGCTGAGTGAAAATCCCCATATATTGGAATGTATTGAAGCCGACTCAATACATTTCAATGCCTTTGCGAAGTCCTTTTTCGCTCCTGTAAAAGTGTCTTACAATGTTTGGAAGCTGTTTTAAATGATTGCAATGGTTAGTCCACCTCCTGAAACCTATGCAAACTGATTTTGGTGTTGTTCTGACACTTCGTTAATTTATGATGATTTTTTGAATTTTCTCCATTGGAAACCATTGGATGGTCTGTCTAATGGTTTCCAATGGAAAAAACAAAAAATCATCATAAATTAACGAAGTGTCAGAACAACACCAAAATCAGTTTGCATAGGTTTCAGGAGGTGGACTAACCATTGCAATCATTTAAAACAGCGTCCAAACATTGTAAGACACTTTTACAGGAGCAAAAAGGGAGATCGGGAAAGGGCTCTTTGATCTCCGTTTGCCTTTTAAAGTTCTTCCCGACCTCCCTTTTCGCTCCTGTAAAAGTGTCTTACAATGTTTGGAAGCTGTTTTAAATGATTGCAATGGTTAGTCCACCTCCTGAAACCTATGCAAACTGATTTTGGTGTTGTTCTGACACTTCGTTAATTTATGATGATTTTTTGTTTTTTCCATTGGAAACCATTAGACAGACCATCCAATGGTTTCCAATGGAGAAAATTCAAAAAATCATCATAAATTAACGAAGTGTCAGAACAACACCAAAATCAGTTTGCATAGGTGTCAGGAGGTGGACTAACCATTGCAATCATTTAAAACAGCGTCCAAACATTGTAAGACACTTTTACAGGAGCGAAAAGGGAGATCGTTGTGTGAAAATCCCCCATAGGAAACATCGCTGTGTGAGGCAGCAAATTTAACAGAAAAAGGCATCGTTGTGTGAATTCATCGTTGTGTGAGGCACTCGTTGTGCGAGGCACCACTGTAAAGCCATAAGAAAATACAACATTAAAATTCAAAAAAATGTGCAGTATTCATGAGCTTTTGTGTGTCCATGGACACTTCTTCAGATGAATACAATGGTTGCATCTCTAGGGTAAGTTTAAAACGACTGGCAGGCAAAGTTTGTCAGAGAAGGACAATGGATATATTTGTCCTCAATGAATAAGATCTTTAGCAGGCTATGGGTATTGTTTAATGCCATCACAATTGAATGATTAGGGTTTGAATGGATGACAAAGGCTCCGATGGCTGTATTAGTGTATATAAATACATAGGGAAACCTAGAGATAGAGTGCTGAACTTCCTGCTTATTTGTTTCCCTTTGGAATCTGTCCTTAAAAGTTTATTTGTTCAAGGACTGCAACTCGCAAGTCAGAGAGCGAGTGTCCAGGAAGAGTGAAGTGTTAGCCCACTGGTTTCTGGGTATTTCTATTTCTGATATCCATTTTGTGCCAGGTTTGGCCTGTTTGTCCAATATAGAATTCACTGGGGCACTGCAGACAAAAGAAGACATGGGGGATGAGCAAGTGTTTGAAGTTCTAGTATTTTGGATTATGTTGTTTGGCCCTCTGATGGTATTTCTTGTTTAAATCTTAAGTCAAAGCTGGTGTCTCGGTTTGCCACAAGGTCTGATTCCTGTGGCAGCATCTCTGGTAGACAGTCTGTTGCTAACAGTTAGAATTCTCTTCAGGTAGATGGCTGGCTGTATACCATTATGGGTTGCCCACCCAGACCTGCTATGCATTTGTCAGTATCCAAAATGGGCCGGAGAGCTCCGGATAAGCGTCAGTGTTTTTAGCTGGAAAATGTATATCACCACTAGTGGTATCCTGTTGCTGTCTGGTTTTGGTTGATCTTGCAAAAAGCTCACGTTTGGGGGATCAGTCTGGTCCTGCCAACAGTTGTAAACTCGGGGATCAGTCTGGTCCTGCCAACAGTTGTAAACTCCCCCATAAGACATAGCTACTCTATTCATTTGAAAAAGTGTGCTTGGGCACATGAAAGCTTATGAAAAATAAAAACTAGTTATTCTTACAGGTGCTATAAGACTTCTGGTTTCTCTTTTGTTTTTACAAGAGCTCTGTGTTTACCACTAAACAAGTGAGTAGGCTGTGCATATCATTATCCTGTTTTCATTGGCACACCATTGCAAAGCTGTTTTTTCTTGTGGCTCTATGCTAAAATTATTATGTTCTGCATTATCTTTCAAGCTCACAATATAAAGGCTGTTGAATATGCTGAATACAATAATATCACCAATAATGTTGAAAGTGGGGATATCTGCAAAAGTTTTATGCAGTGTAGTCCATACATTACCAGCAGGCAATACCTGTATTCTTAATCCTGTTAAGCAAGAGATACGAACATCTGAGTGACTAGGAAGATTAGATCCAGTAACATAATCTGGCCCTATTGTTACTTTCAGAGGTTCTTCTTTTATACGTGATAGCAGTGTTGCATAAATATTTTTCTGTAATTCAGATGGAGGTGTATGTGGACATTCATCAGTAGATCTATGAAATAAATACATATTGTAAGTTGTAACGGAACTCTAGTTTCACAGTACACTGACTAAAAATTATTGTAAAAGACAGCATTGTAAAACTGCAAAGAAGTCCTGATAAATTCATCTTTTTACTAAAGGTAAAAAAAACCCCACAAATTAAAAGCAACTAAAATTCTATTATGGTCATTGCACACCTACTTGGTTAGTGTCTGAGTACAAGCTCTCCAAGCATCCAGTTCCTCAGAGAGTTGTTCAATTTTCAGGGGTACACACACTTCTCGTCTTTTTAAAAGCTGGCTGGAAAAGAATGCAGTGTGACAACTTTTGAAAGCATATGACACAAATTCCAGTTCTACATTTTGTTTTTTGAAGGGGAATGAATCCATAACTATTCCCCAAATAAGCTTGAAAACTGAGCACAAGTGGAATGTACTGTTTCTTATCTCATCTTGAAGGCGCTGTGTTGGCAAAAACAGAATTTGTATGCAAAAACAATTTATATAGAACATAAGAACAAAAGAAACCCAACCATGATCCTTCATTTGCCCCTCCCTCCATTCCCACTAGGTGGGGAACGTGGTGATGCTGCGGGTTAAACCGCAGAAGCCTCTGTGCTGTAAGGTCTGTAGATCTTCAGCTGTAAGATCGAATCCACTTGTATAGGCACATGATGTAGCCAATGAAAGAGGAATCTACACAGAATGAAAACTTGATGTGAATGCCTCACACTGCTGCTATTTAGTATTTAGTTTTCCCATGAGGGACGTGGTGGCGCTGTGGGCTAAACCGCAGAAGCTTGTGCTGCAGGGTCAGAAGACCAAGCAGTCGTAAGATCGAATCCATGCGACGGAGTGAGCGCCCGTCGCTTGTCCCAGCTCCCGCCAACCTAGCGGTTCGAAAGCATGCAAATGCGAGTAGATTAATAGGGACCACCTCAGTGGGAAGGTAACAGCGTTCTGTGTCTAAGTCACACTGGCCGTGTGA